>NC_069684.1:66918118-67218178 GCF_023699985.2 Odocoileus virginianus
CTAAGCTAACCAAGTTCATTGCTCTGTGTTAAAAACAGTGACAGGATGAAAAGCCCAAGGTACCTTAGGATCAACTGTATAGTGTGTATTCATTACTACACCTGTAGTTCAGGGAGTGAGGGACAAAAGAAAGTCAGTCGGGGATTTTAGGCCTCAGTATATCAAGTGAAATGTGCATATCAAGAAAAAATAATAAGAGCATCTTACTGTATATAAGTTGAATAATCAAATCTTGAATACCAGATTGATTTTCCTGAGATATCTACAGTTAACATTTTACCTAATGGGTGAGTAAAAGTAGGCAGTGTAAATCTGGGAACATTTCAGATATGAGGAAAGTTACATTCAGTGATTTTGAGGTGAAAAAGAACTTTGAATATTTTTAGGAATTTAAAATAACACCTTTTCCTGTTCTTTTGACTAAATGTAAGTAAACCCTTAGAAATTATGTATAAAATAAACTTAAGAAAACTCTGAGAGGTGGAGCAAAATAGGGAGACCAAACAGGGGCTCTGGAATCTGAGGAATGATGTGATGAAGTCCCTAGGTTTTTAAAGAAAAGAAAATTATCAAGAGATGAAAATTTTATATAAAAGAGTCAATCCACCAGGAAGAGTAACCCTACATGTATATGCACTTAGCAACAGAACTGCAAAATCTGTGATGCTAAAATTGATATATCTGGAAAGAGAAATAGAGAAATCCAAAATTATGGATGAAAAATTTAGCACTCAATTCTCAACAGTTGATAGAGCAACTGAACAGGAAATCAGCAAGCATATAGAAGACTACAACAACTCCATCAACTAACAGCATCTAATCAGCATTGATAGAGCATCCCACTGAACAATGATAGGATATATCTCTTCAAATGCCTATTGAGTATGTACTAAGATAGACTGTGGGGTCATAAATAGTTGGACACAACTGAGTGACTAAGCACAGCACACACAGAGTCATAAAATGTATCTGAACAGTTTAAGAGAACTGAAATCTTACAGAATATGTTCTCAAAAACACAACAGAATCAAGCTAAACAATCAATGCAGAAGATAGGAAAATTTCCAAATACCTGAAACTAAACATTTCCAAATAACCTGTGAGTCAAAGAAATGAAAGACTACATTAAACTGAGTGACAATTTCAAGGCTTATACACAAGACTCTTTTATAGGCAGAGGTATAAACATATAGATCAAAGTATAAGAAAAGATAACCCACATATAAATCCATGCAAATATGCTAAGTTGACTTTTGGATAAAGTCTTAGAAGCAGTTCACTGAGAAAGTATGGCATTTTCAACAAACAGTGTGACATCAATTGGATATTTATAGGCAAAATGTGAACTATGGCCCTTGACAACTTATACAAAAGTGAATTCAATAGGTTATAGATATAAATGTAAAATATGAAATTCTGAAATTTTACTGAAAACAGAAGAAAATCTTTAGAACCTAAAGGTAGGCAAAGTATTCTTAGACTTGACACTAAAAGACTAATATATAGAAGCAGAAAATAATAAATTAGATTTTATGAAATTAGAAACTTTTCCTCTCTTAGAGAGATAAAGAAACAAGATGTTAAGGAGATAACTTTAAGGTGAGAGAAATATTTTTAAGCCACACATCCAACAATGGACTAATATCTAAAATTTATAAAGAACCATCCCCATGGAAATGAAATGCAAAAATGCAAAATGGTTCTCTGAGGAGGCCTTACAAATAGCTGTGAAAAGAAGAGAAGCAAAAAGCAAAGGAGAAAAGGAAAGATATTCCAATTTGAATGCAGAGTTCGAAAGAATAGCAAGAAGAGATAAGAAAGCCTTCCTCAGAGATCAATGCAAAGAAATAGAGGAAAACAGCAGAATGGGAAACACTAGAGATCTCTTCAAGAAAATTAAAGATACCAAGGGAACATTTCATGCAAAGCTGGGAAAACTCAGCAGTGGCCACAGACTGGAAAAGGTCAGTATTTATTCCAATCCCAAAGAAAGGAAATCCCAAAGAATGCTCAAACTACCGCACAATTGTACTCATCTCCCATGCTAGTAAAGTAATGCTCAAAATTCTCCAAGCCAGGCTTCAGCAATATGTGAACCGTGAACTTCCAGATGTTCAAGCTGGTTTTAGATAGGGCAGAGGAACCAGCGATCAAATTGACAACATCTGCTGGATCATCAAAAAAGCAAGAGAGTTCCAGAAAAACATCTATTTCTGCTTTATTGACTATGCCAAAGCCTTTGACTGTGTGGATCACAATCAACTGTGGACAATTCTGAAAGAGATGGGAATACCAGACCACCTGACCCACCTCTTGAGAAACCTATATGCAGGTCAGGAAGCAACAGTTAGAATTGGACATGGACCAACAAACTGGTTCCAAATAGGAAAAGGAGTACGTCAAGGCTGTATATTGTCACCCTGCTTATTTAACTCATATGCAGAGTACATCATGAGAAACGCTGGGCTGGATGAAGCACAAGCTGGAATCAGGATTGCCGGGAGAAATATCCATAACCTCAGATATGCAGATGACACTACCCTTATGGCCGGAAGTGATGAGGAACTAAAAAGCCTCTTGATGAAAGTGAAAGAGGAGAGTGAAAAAGGTGGTTTAAAGCTCAACATTCAGAAAACTAAGATCATGGCATCTGGTCCCATTACTTCATAGGAAATAGATGGGGAAACAGTGGAAGCAGTGTCAGACTTTATTTGTTTGCACCCCAAAATCACTGCAGATTGTAATTGCAGCCATGAAATTAAAAGTTGCTTACTCCTTGGAAGGAAAGTTATGACCAACCTCGATAGTATATTAAAAAGCAGAGACATTAATTAGCCAACAAAGGCCGAAAAATTGATGCTTTTGAACTGTGGTATTGGAGAAGACTTAAGAATCCCTTGGACTGCAAGGAGATCCAACCAGTCGATCCTAAAGGAGATCAGTCCTGGGTGTTCAGTGGAAGGATTGATGCTGAAGCTGAAATTCCAATACTTTGGCCCACCTGATGCAAAGAGTTGATCCATTGGAAAAGACCCTGATGCTGGGAGGGATTGGGGGCAGGAGGAGAAGGGGACGACAGAGGATGAGATGGTTGGATGGCATCACTGACTTGATGGACATAAATTTGAGTAAACTCCGGGAGTTGGTGATGGACAGGGAGGCCTGGCATGCTGTGATTCATGGGATTGCAAAGAGTCGGACATGACTGAGCGAGTGAACTGAACTGAACTGAGCATGGACCCGTACATAAGAACAAGATCCAGTTTCCCCCACAGTCAGTCTCTCCCATGAGGAAGCTTCCCTTTGCCTCTTATCCTTATTGATCAGAGGACAGAAAGAATGAAAGCCACAATCAGAGAAAACTAACCAAACTGATCACATGGGCCACAGCCTTGTCTAACTCAATGAAACTATTAACAGTGCCCCATAGGGCCACCAAAGATGGATGGATCATGATGGAGAGTTCTGACAAAACGTGGTCAACTGGAGAAGGGAATGACAAATCACTTCAGCTTTCCTGCTTTGATAACCACATGAACAGCATGAAAGCTCAAAAAGATAGGACACTGAAAGATGAACTCCGCAGGTCCTTAGGTGCCCAATATGCTATGGGAGATCAGTGGAGAAATAACTCCAGAGAGAATGAAGAGACAGAGCCAAAGCTAAAACACCACCCAGTTGTGGATGTGACTGGTGATGGAAGTAAAGTCCGATGTTGTAAAGAGCAATATTGCATAGGAACCCGAAATGTTAGGTCCATCAATCAAGGCAAATTGGAAGTGGTCAACAGGAGATGGTAAGAGTGAATGTCAACATTCTAGGAATCAGTGACTAAAATGTCCTGGAGTGGGTGAATTTAACTCAGATTACTTTTATATCTACTACTGTGGGCAGGAATCCCTTAGAAGAAATGGAGTAGCCCTTATAGTCAACAAATGAGTTCACAATGGAGTACTTGAATACAATCTCAAAAATGACAGAATAATCTCTTCATTTCCAAGGCAAACCGTTCAGTATCACAGTAATCCAAGTCTATGCCCAAAACAGTAATGCTGAAGAAGCTGAAGTTGAACGGTTCTATGAAGACCTATAAGACCTTCTAGAACTAAAACCCAAAAGATGTCCTTTTCATTATAAAGGGACTGGAATGCAAAAGTAGGAAGTCAAGAAACACCTGGAGTAACAGGCAAATTCGGTCTTGGAGTACAAAACGAAACAGGATGAAGACTAATAGAGTTTTGCCAAGAGAACACACTGGTCATAGCAAACCAACACAAGAAAAGACTCTTGTTGTTGGTCTTCCAACAACACAAGAAAAGACTCTACCCATGAACATCACGAGATGGTCAATGCTGAAATCAGATTAATAATATACTTTGCAGCCAAAGATGGAGAAGCTCTATACAGTCAGCAAAAACAAGACCAGGAGCTGACTGTGGCTCAGATCATGAACTCTTTATTGCCAAATTCAGACTTAAATTGAAGAAAGTGGGGAAAACCACAAGACCATACAGGTATGACCTGAATCAAATCCCTTACCATTGTACAGTAAAAGTGAAAAACTGATTCAAGAGATTAGATCTGATAGACAGAGTGCCTGAGAACTATGGATAGAGGTTTGTGACATTGTACAAGAGGCAGTGATCAAGACCATCGCCAAGAAAAAGAAATGTGAAAAAGGCAAAATGGTTGTCTGAGGAGGCCTTACAAATAGTTGAGAAAAGAAAAGAAGTTAAAGGCATAGGAGAAAAGGAAAGTTATACCCACTTGAATGCAAAGTTCCAAAGAATAGCAAGGCAAGATGAAAAAGCTTTCCTGAGAGCAATGCAAAGAAATAGAGGAAAAAGAATAGAATGGGAAAGACTAGACATCTCTTCAAGAATTCGAGATACCAAGGGAACATTTCATGCAAAGATGGGTTCGTTAAAGGACAGAAATGGTATGGACCTAACAGAGGCAGACGATATTAAGAAGAGGTGACAAGAATTCACATAAGTATACAAAATAGATCTTCATGACCCAGATGACCAAGATGGTGTGATCACTCACCCAGAGCAAGACATCCTGGAATGTGAAACCAAGTGGGCCTTAGGAAGCATCACTATGAACAAAGCTAGTGGAGGTGAGAGAATTCCAGTTGAGCTATTTCAAATCCTAAAAGCTGATGCTGTGAAAGTGCTGCACTCAATATGCCAGCAAATTTGGAAAACTCAACAGTGGCCACAGGACTGGAAAAGGTCAGTTTTCATTCCAATCCCAAAGAAAGGAAATGCCAAAGAATGCTCAAACTACTGCCCAATTGCACTCATCTCAGATGCTAGTAAAGTAATGCTTAAAATTCTCCAAGCCAGTTTTCAACATGACGTATACCATGAACTTCCACCTGTTCAAGCTGGATTTAGAAAATGCAGAGGATCCAGAGATCAAATTGACAACATCCTTTGGATCATCAAAAAAAAAAAAAAAAAAAAAGAAAGAAAGAGAGTTCTAGATAAACATCTACTTCTGCTCTATCGACTATGCCAAAGCCTCTGACTGTGTGGATCACAACAAACTGTGAAAAATTCTTAAAGAGATTGGAGAACCAGACCACCTTACCTGCCTCCTGAGAAATGTGTAGCAGGTCACGATGCAACTGTTAGAACCGGATGTGGAAAGGGACTGGTTCCAAATTGGGAAAGGAGTACATCAAGGCTGTATTGTCACTCTGCTCATTTAACTTATATGCAGAGTACATCATGCAAAAATGCCAGGCTAGATAGGCACAAGCTGGAATCAAGATTGCTGGGGGAAATATCAATAACCTCAGATATGCTTTGATACCACCATTATGGCAGAACTTGAAGAACTAAAGAGCCTCTTGATGAAAGTGAAAGAGGAGAGCAAAGAAGTTGGCTTAAAACTCAACATTCAGAAAATTAAGATCATGGCATCTGGTCCCATCACTTTATGGCAAATAGATGGAGAAAAAATGGAAAGGGTGGGAGACTTTATTTTCTTGGGCTCCAAAATCTCTGTAGGTGGTGACTGCAACCCTGAAATTAAAAGATGCTTGCTCTTGGAAGAAAATCTATGACCAACCTAGACAACATATTTAAAACAGAGACATTACTTTGCCAACAGAGGTCCATCTAGGCAAAGCTTTGGTTTTTCCAGTAGTAATGTATGGGTGTTAGAGTTGGACTATAAAGAAAGCTGAGCACCGAAAAATTGATGATTTTGACCTGTGGTGTTGGAGAAGACTCTTGAGAGTCCCTTGGACTGCAAGGAGATCCAACCAGTCCATGCTAAAGCAAATCATTCCCAAATTTTCATTGGAAGGACTGATGTTGAAGTTGAAACTCCAATAATTTGGCCACCTGATGCAAAGAAGTGACTCATTTGGAAAAGATCCTGATGCTGGGAAAGATTGAAGGCAGGCAGAGAAGGGGATGACAGAGGACGAATTGGTTAGATGGCATCACCGACTCAATGGGCATGAGTTTGAGCAAGCTCTGGCAGTTGGTGATTGACAGGGAAGCCTTACATGGAATCCATGGAATCACAGGGTTCAGACATGATTGAATGACTGGATTGAACTGAACATGCTCACACACACACACACACACACACACACACACACACACACACACATATATACACACATCTGTGTGTTTGTATATGTATATACACATACACACATATATGGTAAAGAATGGTACCATCTCTTATGGTAAAGAATCTGCCTGCAGTAGGAGACTTGGGTTTGATCCCTGGTTGGGAAGACACCTGGCAAAAGTAAATAGATACCCACTTCAATATTCTTACCTGTAGAATTCCATGGACAGAAGAGCCTGGTGGGCTCTGGTCCATGAGGTCACAAAGAGTCAGACATAACTGAGCATCTAACACTTTCACATATATACATAAAACTCTGTGTGTGTGTGTGTATAATTTTTCAAAAAATCTGGAGTTAAATAACCCACCTGGATCAGTATCCAAGCTACTTGTTCATGAACTACATATAATTTCCTAAGAAAGTAGGTACCAACATTAAAAATAGGTTTTTGTTTCCTTATTCTTTACCATTATTTGTAGCACCAAGTAGATTCTGCTTGCTATGTGTAAATTAAATACAATAATTTACATCTTTGCCATATAAATCTTATTTGATACAATTAACCTATCCTAATTAATTGTTCAATGTTTCCATATTACCCAGATTTTTGGAAGTCAATGTTTGTGTACACATCTTTGAACTTAGAATGGAAGCATCAGTTTCATTAAGTTTCTGGCTTCCAGAATGCCGGATCTTTTAGCTCCTAATAGATGACAAATGTATAGAGCTTTGTAAATATATTCATGTAAGAGAATTTGTAAGTTTTATCTTTATATATTTCTTATGTTTTTGATGGAATGCAGGATTCAGTAATTTGAGGTACTATCTGGTTTATGATGCAATATGCCAATATCAAAGTGAAAATAAAACTCCAGTTTGAGACCATATGTGTGATATAAGTGGGAAAGGTTAATGATTGGGTGTGTGTATGTGCTGATCAGGGAAAAAAAAAATAGAGAGTCACTAAATTTGAGCAACGTGAAAGCTTAAAATTGGAATTTAGCAGGCTAAGAACAAGATTAGTAGAGACTGATAAAGGAGCCAAAGAAATTAAAGTAACACATAGAGGAAATGTAAAAACTAACCTAGTTGTCTCTGTTAATTTGCTGCAACTCTCTGCCCATCTTTGGCAAGGTCTATTTAAAGTTCTATCATTGTTTCCTTATTTTTATCACAAAAGAGTCAAACTCAGCATTGAGATTCTTGCACTCTGTTATATTCTGTTCTGTAAATTTCCTATTGACCTTCCCTACTACTTGTCATTGTTCATCACTGAGATAACTCTCCTCAGTATCAGCATCTCTGCTCTCTTCCTGTCTTCTAAGTGGAGCAGTTCCCATTTAATAAAGATAATTTCCATTCTATGCTTGGTATATTTTAATTCAGTAATAATAGTGGGATTTTAAAGCATCGAAACAGAATATAACATGAATATATTCACAAATACTGGTGGCAACAAGAAAGGACTTTTACATTATCTTCCTGAGGAAATTAAAAAAACATGGGACTTTACAAGTTACAATGGTTTGCATATTCTTATAAGGAAATGCATGTGATTTATTCAGAGGAAGATATCATATCATACTCAAAATAAGGCAGCAATTAAGAGCAATTTACAGAATGAAAATGCCCTATTTTCTCTTGCCAAATTATATTTGGAATTCTTTTGGTAGTGACATGAGTGCTAATGTTCTCTGGAGCTACTCATGTAGAACTATGGAATCAAAAGATGAAGATAATAAAATTTGCAGGTATAGAGACTATTGTCACACTAAATGAGATAGTTAAGAGTATTCAAGACACTTAATCCAAATAACTGACTCTTAACAGTTCATTTCCTTTTCACTTTATACTCTCCTATTTTAATAAGACTAAAATAATATTGGTGCAAGGAATCAGTATTACCAAGTATCATTGCTGATTTTCCATTGAATACTTTCTAACAGTGTCAACATGGGCAAAGCTCCAAATGTCTCTCTAACAATGGAATTAGAATAGTACAAGACCAGTACGAGATAAATCAAGAAAATGAACAACAATTTCTTTGAAAATTATGTACATATCGATATTGTGCTTATTGATATCTTGAAGATACAATTTGGCCATATCTTGAAATCATCTATACCACAGAAGTAGGGAAATCTCAGTTCTTATCTCATTTCAATTAGCAGTTTGGTGTAAAACTCTGGCAATTCACTTCCCAAATGTCTGCCTTAGATTTCCATCTATACATGAAAATAGTTTTGTCTCCACAGAAATGCTGTGAGGGTCAATTCTGATTTTTAAATCAATGTAAGGAATAAATGACATTAATTTTGCAAGATGACAAGTCATCAAAATATATTTTATTTCAATAGTGGACTGTGTTTTATTAAGTTTGTATTTGGGACTTCTGACTTCTGGTTTTCATGGTAGAATGTGAATGATTTCTGATTCCTCTGTACTGTCAATCCCGTTAATACTCAGAAAAATATGCACGTATTTATGCCTGTGTTTCTGTTCTCTCAGGGTTTACATTCCATCTCCTAGAAGTATTCTCTTTAGTATTACTCTATATAGGTTCTGATGGTGAAAATAAAAATTTTTTCCTGGAAAACATTTGTTTATTCTCAACATTTAGTGATACTTTTGCTTAATTTTAGAAAATAATTTTTTCTCTATACCCCTTTTATAATTATTTCACTTATATTTATAACTATTTTTTATTGCTCTCATTTTTGCCATTTCTGTTAAAAAGTCAGTCCTCAAACTTACTTTTGCTTTTTTGAGGATAATGCACCATTTCCCTCTCTCTGCTCTTATGACTGTATGGGTTTTTATTTTTTTGGATTTTAATTTAGTTAAAATGAGCCATGGTAGGATATCTTTATTGTTGCTTTTTCTTTTTCTTGCATTTATGCTGCTTGAGATTACTTGAGATTCTGGAGTATTTAATATGCTGTTGAAGCTACCTATTAAGTTCTTGTTGTTCAGTCAATAAGTCATGTCCAACTCTTTGTGACCCAATGGACTGCAGAACTTCAGGCATCCCTGTTGCCCACTATTAAGTTCTTAGCATCAGGTATAACATCTTTCAGTTTTAGGATATCAATTTCCCCTTTTTTCTAGATTCTGAACTCTTGCAATTTGCCATACATATAAGAACTTTTGTCGTTTACTTTTGCTTTCCTGAACTTCCTGACATTGTTATTTTTAAGTTTGTGTGTTACTCACGTCTTTTATACTGTCTGTATTTGGCAGAAGAGTCTAAATGGGAGAAAATAAAGTCATGAGATCATAAAGGAGAAACTCGGTCCTGCTGATAAAATGTTCTACTTTAAAGAAAGGTTGCCTGAATCATTATCATTATGTGTGGACTCTTCAGTTATATGAGCAAAAATATTTACTATATATTTCCTATATACAGATTCATTCAGTTCTGGTGTTCTGTCAGCTGTGGCAGTTGAGTAGCAGAATTAAGGTTAAATAAATATTGAGACATTGAAGAGAAAGAACCAAATCACTGCAATAAAAACTGCTGGAGTCCTGTGGCATTTTCTACCCCAGGACATGGAAGGTTAGGGGCAGAACAAAAAGTATTTTCCTCTCACCTCAAGGTGTAAGGAGATCAGCCTGAGGGCACAATAGTACAATAAACTTCCCTGGAGTGTGGGGCTCACAGTGGTTTCTAATATACATCTCAACAATCTAAATATAGACTTGTGACTATAGACTCAGTGGCAGACGGAAGGGCATGCATCCGCCATCTACCAGATTATGATGTCGAAATTGTGCTCTAAGACAAGAGTATTCTTGTGCTTTTCCCTAAGAGAATAGTCAGTGTAATAAAAGTAGATATTTCTGACAAGGTGATGGGGCATATAATGCCCCATTTTTCTCTAAGACGGAGATTTCACAAACGTATGTTGACATTACTGGTAAATGACTCTAGACACCTGACTTAGATTCAGTCTCATTCTTGCAAAGTTAAAAATTGTTTTCTCTTTTATTTCCTTTCTACTATGTCTACTCACCCCCTCTCTCCTCAGTAAATCTGTCTAGTGTTATAAATGTGGGGATTATCTTTTTTTTGGAAGAGAATACTTCCATAAGCTCCATGAGTTTTTGAAATTTAAACTGGGGATATTATAATCTTATAAGCCTGTTCAGTGTCTTGGATCTTTAAAAAGGTTTTCAGCTTCTCTGTCCTGAAAGATTTATCATTCAGTTATTCATTAAAAAAAAAAAAAATTCTATCCAGGTGTTGCATCATCATTTCAGCAGTTTCTAAAGAAAAAGAAAAAAAAAATTACCCACAACTAATACCTGGCCAGAGTAGAAAACAAAATTACTGAACACAGCCACACTTCCTACAATTTCTAAGTTTACCAGGTTTTCATTACCAGTCACTCTTCAATTTGTCTTTGAGAGGAAGGAATATATTTCTTCAGAAGTCTGACTCTAAGAGGCTTCCCAGGTGGTGCTAGTGGTAAAGAACCAGCCTGCCAATGCAGGAGATGTAAGAGACACAGGTTCAATCCCCGGGGCAGGAAGATCCCCTGGAGGAGGGCATGGGAATCCACTCCAGTATTCTTGCCTGGGGAATCCTCAGAGAAGACTGCTGGGCTACAGTCCATGGGGTCGCCAAGAGTAGGGCACGACAGAAGTGACTCAGTACATGCACACCGACCCTGAAAGGAGTTTGTATATTTTTAGTATTTTGGTTTGTATATTAGTGAGTTTTGCTGCCAAAAGGAACTCTGGTGAAACACAACTAGTGTATGCTTAAGTCAGAGAACTCTGGGTCTAATTTCTGGTTCTGGTATTTAGACTGTAAGATTGAAGCAGTCACCTTGTTCTCTTCTCTCATCTCTCAGATGGGTGCTACAGTGGGTGTTACAGTGTGGTATCAATTCAGTTCAGTTCAGTCACTCAGTCGTGTCCTACTCTTTGCAACCCCATGAACCGCAGCACGCCAGGCCTCCCTGTCCATCACCAACTCCTGGAGTCCGCCCAAACTGATGTCCATTGAGTCGGTGATGCCATCCAACCATCTCATCCTCTGCCATCCCCTTCTCCTCCTGCCCTCAATCTTTCCCAGCATAAGATCTTTTCAAATGAGTCAGCTCTTCGCATCAGGTTGCCAAAGTATTGGAGTTTTAGCTTCAACATCAGTACTTCCAATAAACACCCAGGACTGATCTCCTTTAGGATGGACTGGTTGGGTCTCCTTGCAGTCCAAGGAACTCTCAAGAGTCTTCGCCAACACCACAGTTCAAAACCATCAATTCTTCAGTGCTCAGCTTTCTTTATAGTCTAACACTCACATCCATGCATGACTACTGGAAAATCCATAGCCTTGACTAGATGGACCTTTGTTGACAAAGTCATGTCTCTGCTTTTTAATATGCTATCTAGGTTGGTCATAACTTTCCTTCCAAGGAGTAAGCATCTTTTAATTTCATGGCTGCAGTCACCATCTGCAGTGATTTTGGAGTCACCAAAAATAAAGTTAGCCACTGTTTCCATTGTTTCCCCATCTATTTGGCATGAAGTGATGGGACCGGATGCCATGATCTTAATTTTCTGAATGTTGAGCTTTAAGCCAACTTTTTCACTCTCCTCTTTCACTTTCATCAAGAGGCTCTTTAGCTCTTCTTCACTTTCTGCCATAAGGGTGGTGTCATCTGCATATCTGAGGTTATTGATATTTCTCCCCACAATCTTGTTTCCAGCCTGTGCTTCCTCCAGCCCAGCGTTTCTCATGATGTACTCTGCATATAAGTTAAATAAGCAGGGTGACAATATACAGCCTTGACGTACTCCTTTTCCTATTTGGAACCAGTTTGTTGTTCCATATCTGGTTCTAACTGTTGCTTCCTGACCTGCATATAGGTTTCTCAAGAGGCAGGTCAAGTGGTCTGGCATTCCCATCTCTTTCAGAATTTTCCACAGTTGATTGTGATCCACACAGTCAAAGGCTTTGGCATAGTCAATAAAGCAGAAATAGATGTTTTTCTGGAACTCTTTTGCTTTTTCGATGACCCAGTCGATGTTGGCAATTTCATCTCTGGTTCTTCTCCCTTTTGTAAAACCAGCTTGAACATCTGGAAGTTCATGGTTCACATATTGCTGAAGCCTGGCTTGGGGAATTTTGAGCATTACTTTACTAGCTTGTGAAGAGTGCAATTGTGCGGTAGTTTGAACATTTTGTCTTTGCCTTTCTTTGGGCTTGGAATGAAAAGTGACCTTTTCAGTCCTGTGGCCACTGCTGAGTTTTCCAAATTTGCTGACATATTGAGTGCAGCACTTTCACAGCATCATCTTTCAGGATTTGAAATAGCTCAACTGGAATTTTATCACCTCTACTAGTTTTGTTCATAGTGATGCTTCTTAAGGCCCACTTGACTTCGCATTCCAGGATGTCTGGCGCTAGGTGAGTGATCACACCATCGTGATTATCTGGGTCATGATGATCTTTTTTGTACAGTTCTTCTGTGTATTCTTGCCACCTCTTAATATCTTCTACTTCTGTTAGGTCCCTACCATTTCTGTCCTTT
The DNA here is from genome assembly GCF_023699985.2 of Odocoileus virginianus. Classification (NCBI taxonomy): domain Eukaryota; kingdom Metazoa; phylum Chordata; class Mammalia; order Artiodactyla; family Cervidae; genus Odocoileus; species Odocoileus virginianus. Next base: position 66,931,256 of record NC_069684.1, read on the forward strand.
ATTGAGCTCATCTTTGCATGAAATGTTCCCTTGGTATCTCTAATTATCTTGAAGAGATCTCTCTTCCTTCCCATTCTATTGTTTTCCTCTATTTCTTTGCATTGATCGATGAGGAAGGCTTTCTTATCTCTCCTTGCTATTCTTTGCAACTTTGCATTCAAATGGGAATGTCTTTCCTTTTCTCCTTTGCTTTTTGCTTCTCTTCTTTTCAGAGCTATTTCTAATGCCTCCTCAGACAGCTATTTTGTGTTTTTTTTTGCATTTCTTTTTCTTGTGGATGGTCTTGGTCCCTGTCTCCTGTACAGTGTCATGAACCTCTGTCTATAGTTCATCAGGCACTCTGTCTATAAGATCTAGTCCCTTAAATCTATTTCTCACTTCCACTGTATAATCATAAGGGATTTGATTTAGGTTATACCTGAATGGTCTAGTGGTTTTCCCCACTTTCTTCAGTTTAAGTCTGAATCTGGCAATAAGGGGTTCATGATCTGAGCCACAGTCAGCTCCCGGTCTTGTTTTTGCTGACTGTATAGAGCTTCTCCATCTTTGGTGGCAAAGAATATAATCAGTATGATTTCAGTGTTGAACATCTGGTAATGTCCATGTGTAGAGTCTTTTCCTGTGATGTTGGAAGAGGGTGTTTGCTATGACCAGTGTGTTCTCTTGGCAAAACTCTATTAGCCTTTGCCCTATTCTGTACTCCAAGGCCCAATTTGCCTGTTACTTCAGGTATTTCTTGACTTCCTACTTTTGTATTCCAGGCCCCTTTAATGAACAGGACATCTTTTTTGGGTGTTAGTTCTAAAAGGTCTTGTAGGTCTTCCGAGAACCATTCAACTTCAGCTTCTTCAGCATTATGTTGATTGGTGTCAAATTGAATGGTTTGCCTTGCAAATGGAATGCGATCATTCTGTCGTTTTTGAGATTGCATCCAAGTACTGCATTTCGGACTCTTTTGTTGACCATGATGGCTAATCCATTTCTTCTAAGGGATTCCTGCCCACAGTAGTACATATAATGGTCATCTGAGTTAAATTCATCCTTTCCAGTCCATTTTAGTTCGCTGTTTCCTAGAATGTCAATGTTCACTCTTTCCATCTCCTGTTTGACCTCTTGCAATTTGCCTTGATTCATGGACCTAACATTCCAGGTTCCTATGCAACATTGCTCTTTATAACATCAGACCTTGCTTCTATCACCAGTCATATCCACAACTGGGGATTGTTTTTTTCTTTGGTTCCATCCCTTCATTCTTTCTGGAAGTTATTTCTCCACTGATCCAGTAGCATATTGGGCACCTACCGACCTGGGGAGTTCATCTTTCAGTATCCTGTCATTTTGCCTTTTCATACTGTTCATGGGGTTCTCAAGGCAAGAATACTCGTGTGGTTTGCCATTCCCTTCTCCAGTGGACCACATTCTGTCAGACCTCTCCACCATGACCTGTCCGTCTTGGGTGGCCCCACACGGCATGGTTTAGTTTCATTGAATTAGACAAGACTGTGGTCCTGTGATCAGATTGGCTAGTTTTCTGTGATTATGGTTTCAGTCTGTCTGCCCTCTGATGCCATGTCTCAGGGCCTACTGTCTTATTTGTGTTTCCCTTACCTTGGACGTGGTGTATCTCTTCACGGTGTTCCAGCAAAGCGCAGCTGCTGCTCCTTACCTTAGACGTGGGATATCTCCTCATGACCACTGCTCCTGACCTTGAACATGGGGTATCTCCTCTTGGCCGCCACCCCTGACCTTGGACGTGGGGTATCTCCACTCCGCCGCTCCTGTGCCAATTTATTCTTTAGTTGTGTTATGCTCAGTCTAAGTAAGCTTACTTGTTCTAGTCAGTTTTCATCCTTCAAGAATCTTCCTAGCCTTTGATCACAGTAACCACACTCTAGGGGCAGTTAGTACACAACTCAGTCATCTTTATAGGCAACAAACATCTGAAGCCTTTCTATTTAACATAAGAAATATTACCTTTTAAAGTTTCATTGGCTTCCCAGCTGGCTCAGTGGTAAAGAATTCACCTGCCAATGCAGGAGCCACAAGAAACATGGATTCAATTACTTGATTGGAAAATCCACTGGCGAAGTAAATGGTAACCTACTCCAGTATTCTAGCCTGGAAAATACAATGGACAAATGAACTTGGTGGGCTACAGTCCATGGGGTCACAAAGAATCGGATAAAACTAAGTGACTGAACACACACATAGACACAAACTTTCATTGATGAAATTAATGACTAGCTTCTTTGCATAGTGAAGGATAACATGACATCTCATGGATAAAATAAGTGATATTCAAACTAAGTGTGTTACCTAGAACATTTTAGCAATACTTCTTAACACTTCTGTGTACAAAAGAAGCCCTGCAGTTTGTACCTTTTAGGGATAGAATCCAAAGCTTGATCCTTGAATAGTCTAGTGTTCAATTATTGGGTGAAAGAAAAATTGAAGGGATATAGTTGTCTGAAAATAAAGTAATGGAATCCTGAGTCTAGAATAAGATTGCATCTTATTTGAACAAACTTATTCATTAATATGTTGGATTACCTGGCAGGTCAGTGAACTGGAGACTGTTTTATATCTGCTTGCTGCTGAATTCATGTGTAATAGATGATTGGGCGTTTGTCTTGGAGACAAGTTTTGGAGAACAAAAACTTTTGGCACCTATACTTTTTAACCAAAAGCGTTCAAATTTGTGATTACCCTCTTGTTTTAGTTCAGTTAACAAGAACAGTTATTCCAAAATTACTTATTTCATGAGGTAATATTAAATAAAATAAAGTACTTAACACAGTCTGAGTACATATGAAGTGCTCAATAAAATTCTAGCTCTTATTATTAGAATTTGAAGAGACGTTGCCCATTTTGTTATATTGTCTGTCTGGGAATCTCAGTAGGGTGGGCAAAAATCTAGAAGGTAGTTAGGATAAGTGAATTCTGTGAAGTATAAATTAGAATAATCTTGATTAATGACCTAACTGGGTTCACTTCACAACTTCCTGAGGATACATAGTGAGTGAGTGAGAGAATATGTATATATGTATGTGTGTGTATATGCATATACACACATGCATGTATGTATAAATATATATACACATACATGTATATATTTATATATGATGTGTATCTATTTTTTCAATTCCTGTAGATCTTATTTTAAATCTGAAAGTTCGACCTACTAAATAAATGCCTCAAATAGAGTGTTATAAAAGATTCGTGTGTCTTTCTAAAACACCTTATTGCATCAACACCCTTCATTTTAGGTCAATAACTATAGATGTAATTGTCCATCAGTTGAACATCTGATTTTCAGTTTATTGAGGTTTAATTAGTTATGTAACTCTGAGTTGTAAGCAGTTATGTTAAAGATGCATTCAAGTTTAAAAAATAACTTTGAGTCCATATATATGTGTTAGTATATTGTAATGGTCTTTATCTTTCTGGCTTACTTCGCTCTGTATAATGGGCTCCAGTTTCATCCATCTCATTAGAACTGATTCAAATGAATTCTTTTTAATGGCTGAGTAGTATTCCATGGTGTATATGTACCACAGCTTCCTCATCCATTCGTCTGCTGATGGGCATCTGGGTTGCTTCCATGTCCTGGCTATTATAAACAGTGCTGCGATGAACATTGGGGTGCACGTGTCTCTTTCAGATCTGGTTTCCTTGGTGTGTATGCCCAGAAGTGGGATGGTAACGATAACCCTATATGCAAAACAGAAAAAGAGACTCAGATGTATGGAATAGACTTGTGGACTCTGGGAAAAGGAGAGGGTGGGATGTTTCAGGAGAACAGCATTGAAGCATGTATATTATCTAGGGTGAAATGGATAACCAGCTCAGGTTGGGTACATGAGACGGGTGCTCGGGCCTGGTGCACTGGGAAGACCCAGAGGGATCGGGTGGAGAGGGAGGTGGGAGGGGGGACTGGGATGGGGAGTGCATGTAAATCCATGGCTGATTCATATCAATGTATAACAAAAACTACTGTAATGATGTAAAGTAATTAGCCTCCAACTAATAAAAATTAAAAAAAAAAAAAAAAAACTTTGAATAAGCTTTTTTTTTAAACAACTAGTGAGGTGATTATTGTTTTTTCCTTCTTTTTTCCTACTAGAGAAACGTGAGACAGAGATTGATTAATAAAGCCATTGATTAATAAAGTCGTTCAGCTGATAAAATACTGAGTTAATATTTAAACTATTCATGGTTTTTCTCCTCAAAAATCTGTGTGCTACAAAGCACATCACATATTACATCTTTCTTATGATATTTAACTGTTTTTATCTCTTAAAAAATTCATTTTTAAATATTAGATTCTGTGATTCTTGAAATAGGGGTGAATCATTAGAATATTTTTCTTACTAATGTATTTTTGTTATATAACCTGTATCTTCAATCTAGCTGGAGAATAAAATCTTTACAAACCATACATGTGCTGCCTGTGCCTGCCATCTTGCATATTATTCATTTTATAATATTTTAGGAAAAGCTGTTGTTTGTATTTTTAAGAATATAGATAATTGCAAAGAAATTGAATTTTATTATAGATGAAATGTGGAACAGAGACAAAAATTTCCAGAAATATTGGATTATTACTTTGCCATTCATAAATATTCTATACAACTTCAAATGGATGAGCAAACTTTTAAACTGAAAGCTATACAGAAAAACAAACCAACAAAAATTTCATATACTATAGAACAGTTTTAATAGTCTTCAGTCATTTTGTAAAATGGTACCTCAAACAAATACTCTTAACTGATTAGACAATTTTTGATATTTTGAATACTATAATCATGTAGCAATACTCACTAATGACAGTTTATTATACATGGCAGTATATGTTGGATTCATCTTGTGCATTTATATTCTGATTTTAATGAGATTTTATCTTTTAATAAAATATAATTTTATCTCATGTAATTTTTCCAACAAGCTAGAAAAAGGAATTTGTTCTGATTTTTTTTTATAAAGTCACCCCCCTCCTTTTAATCCAGTGCTTTAAAATGTCACCATTAACACTTCCTCTTATAAGTGTTAAAACTGTAATGGGCCCACACAAATAAGTGGGAGGTGCTAATGGAAAATTTTATTTTTCTTGAATGCAGAGTATCTATTAGAAAAGAGATGCTGTATAGCTTTTAAAAGCTTAGTGGTTTCTCTTCTTATTAACTGAATTTTACATGAATATCCAAAAATGTAATTGCAGTAGACTTTTATGTTATGCAAAATAGATACAGAATATAAATGTTATAAAAATTTTAATATAAATTATAGGCTTTTTTGCATAAAGGATTCTTTTGTCTGGGTCTATATGTGGACCCCAAGACTTACTGCATGTTCATGATACACCAGAGGAAAATCTATGTACATATTCACTTTAACTGAGAATAACATAAAGAAATACCATGGACAGTAATAGCTTTAAATTGTTTTGTGATGCACTATACCATATGTTTCTATCTGGACTTTTCAGAATCCCATCATCCAAAAGCTTGAACAGCTGCTGCCATTTTGCAGATAATTGCTGTAAGATGCATTCTGTCCTTCCCTGTGTTGATTTCTCCTTCTGTTTCCATAAGTCAAATTGGATGCTTATCACATCCTCCTTCTAAATGTGTCTGCTTTCCTCCTGAGTTCACTTTGCAAGCTAAATACTTTCATCAAAGAGAAATTTTTTTCCAGGTATTGTCTTTCCAAGATATATGAAAACCTGAGATAAACATTTACCCTTCTGCTTACACTGTCTTCTCAACAAATATTTAGTTTAAGTCTAAACTTTAAAAACATGTCATCCTTTTTCTCAATAATAGATTATGATGTTTTTTCACAGTTATAAGCATTGAGAACTTATAAGCCAAAGGGGAGGATGTTGTTTTGTTTTGTTTTGTTTTTTGTTTGATTGCTTTTTAAAAATGTAAAGAACATTTCTAAATCTGAAATGGTTTTGTTTAAATATTAATTTTAGGAAGATAGAAAGTTTGCAAAAGAATAATGATAATATTAAATAATTAGTTGTTCTTACAAAACCTTTTTCCTTAAGTATTTCTTAGCTGTGAGTAGCAAGTTTTATAATCATATTTTATATAAATGTTTATAATCTTCTGGTCATTTTATTGAGAAAAGGTTGAATATCTGTTTTTTCCTCTTTAAATTTCTTCTCAACTTTTAAGTTTGCCTTTCTAGAAATGCAAAGTGATCAGAATAACATAAAAATGTGAAATGAATTGCTTTTCTAAACCTGTAAGGTCATTGAAAACTATACCTATAAAAAGGTTGCTTGTTTATTTCCCTTTAAGAAAAGTCTACCTGTAATATTCCCCCTTCTCTGTCTGGCTTAACTTCATTTAGTATGACAATCTCTGAGTCCATCTGTGTTGCTTCAAATGGCATTATTTCATTCTTTTTAGTGGCTGAATAACATTCCATTGCATACATGTACCACATCCTCTTTAATCCATTCCTCTGTTGAGAGGCATTTATGTTGCTTCCATTTCTTGACCACTGTAAACAGTGGTGCAATGAACACTGGGATCCATGAATGATGTCCCTTATATGTGGAATCTAAAAAGAAATTATATAAATGAACTTACTAAATAGAGACTCACAGAGAACGAATTTATGGTTGCTGATGGGAAGGATGCGGAGAAAGGATAGATAAGGAATTTTGGATGGACTTGTGCACACTGCTATATGTAGAATGGAAAACCAACAAGGACCTACTGTATAGCACATGAAACTCCACTGGATATTATGAGGAAGCCTGGGTGGGAGGGGAGTTTGGGGGAGAATGGATACATGTACATATATGGCTGAATTCTGCTTGCTGCTCACATGAAACTATACAACCTCTTTAATTGGGTATACCCCACTACAAAATAAAAAGTTAAAAAAAAAAAAAGAAATGTCTGCCTGGAATCCAGGGTTCCAGAGATTCATAAACTGTTTCATCAAGCTAAGAAATTAACACTCACCAAAAACATGAGTTTGGCAGGGAAGAGTGATTTCTTTCTTCTCTTAAAATACCTCCTTTAGCATAGAAAATAGGATGCTGTCTTCAATGACCTTTTATCAAGTATGCATCTTAAGCTTTTGTGGAAAAGGTTACATCTGCAGAATTATTTCCATTTAATGTGTTGATCAATTTTGCTGTAATGTTTATCTTCCCAAGAGAATTTACCTATCTGAAATGGATGAGAGTCTGGAAAAGACACAAAGAATGTGGCTCATTAGAAAAAACAGGTTTGCAACTGCTTAAATCATATGGTCTGGTTAACAAGCTCTGATTTGTCTCACTGTAGTTCCTTATCTTTCATCAAACAATAGCATTGCATTTTCTTTTCTTTATTGACATTTTGTACTTTGTCTGTGTTTCCCTGAACTTAAGATAATGGTTTACAGTCACACTTTCTAGAAGTTATAAAGGATGATAATTGGAGCAAATTGTAGGCTTTCTTGTCAAGTCTATTAGTTGGTTTCATGACATACACATGATGCACATGATGTTTAACCACTAAAAGGATAATAAGAAGGGTAGAAGGGAGAGCAAGTGTTTTTCTGATACAAAAATGAAATGTTACTGCTAAGTAAAACACAGATTTGTAGCTTTAGTATTTGTGTTATGAAGGATATTATCGATGTGGGCTAACAGGAAAATTTAATGCAATTATCTAGATTCAAGAATACTTCTTTCTACTTTATGTAGGGAAATCTTGCTAAAATCAGTGAGGAGTTAACTTTATTTATTTATAACCCATTAAATATCTAAACAAAGACACTTCCACTTGGACTACAGATAAATAATTCTTTCTACTATTAATGAAATTAAATATAAAGTGAATTTTTCTATATCATTGTTAGATACATAACATATTTTTCTCCAAATATCTAATACATAACCAAGCAATTATACCAAAGGTCTGGGTTAACATTATAAAAATGTCTAATATATGCTCATAGAATATACTTAATATATATAATGCAATAATTTTATATTCAATTCAGATAATTTATATAAATATATTAAAATTGTTTCATACTTATTTTTGTGGATTTCAGATGCACAAAATTAATTTATAATCTGTGGGTTTTTGTTTACTATTTAGTTCATGTTGTCTTATTTTATTGCACTTAGTCATATCTTATTAATATAACAGCATTACATTGGGTTTGCCAACAACTTTGCTCAGGTTTTCTATAAGATGTTATGGAAAAACCTGAATGAACTTGTTGGCAAACCCAATGCTATGCTATATTGTGTTATGTTATAATATGATATTAATTTCCTGACAAAGATAGCCTACCATTCCCCTTGGCTTGATGAAACTTTAGAAGATTTTCCTGGCTTTTGGCCCTTTGACCTCCCTTTTCTTGGAGGCTTTACTTTAGAAAATAAGACTGTAAATGCTCTCCTCCCTTTTATGATGTAAATCTTCTTCACCCTTTTGAAGTTGGCAACCCAGAAATGTCTTCCTCAGGGACCTCTTATTGATCCCTTTGAAATGTAATCATCAAGACAGTGCCCCTGACTTCTAGACTGTAGAAGGGTGAGTTTAACTTCAATAAGCACCACTCAGCAAACTCAGATGCTCTAATCCCACTGTTGAGCCTGCCTAATATCCCCAGAACTTTTTCACTAGATCAGCCCAGTTCTTTAAGTATCTCCAGTCCTTTTTTCAACAGAATCGAATTAAATTTGTTTTCCCTATTGCAATAGTCTTGACTTCTATTGTAATTGTCTTGAATAAAGTATTCTTTGCCTTTCTAACTTTATCTTGTGCAATTTTTCTTTGAGAGTCTCAAGAACTAACATCATTTTTTAATTAACTTTTCCATTAATGCTAATTTCATTTTTCTTATTAATTTTAATAAGACACTATATTCTATTAGTTTCAGGCATATAGCATAGTGACACAATATGTTTATGCATTACAAAATGATCACCACAATAGGCCTAGTTACTGTCTGTCATTCCTGGTCAAAAGATTCCCTGGAGCAGGGCATAGCAACCCACTACAGTATTCTTGCCTGGAGAATCCCCATGGACAGAGGAACCTGGCAGGCTATAGTCCATGGGGTCACAAAAGGATCAGACATGACTGAAATGACTCAGCACACACAAATGTACCATACAGAAGTAGTACATTTTTATTGCCACTGGGCATTTTGTCCTCGAGACTTTTTTACCTCATAGCTGGAAGTGTGGATCTCTTTTTCCCTACACCCACCCTAACCCCCAACCTCACTCCCCTCTGACAACTATCAGCTTGCTCTCTTTATCTATGAATTTATTTTTGTTTTGTTTATTCATTTGTTATTTTTTTAGATAACATACAAGTGAAATCATAGAATATTTGTCTTCCTCTGACTGATTTCATTTAGCATAAAACTCTTTAGATTCATGCATGTCAACATAAATCACAAGATTTCATTCTTCTCATGGCTGAATAATAGTCCATTGATGATAAATATATACATATATCTGTGTGTGTGTGTGTGTGTGTGTGTGTGAGAGCACATCTGCATGTGCTCAGTCATGTTCGACTCTTTTTTGCTCCATGGACTGTAGACCACCAGGCTCCTCTGTCCATCAGATTTTATAGGCAAGAATACTGGAGTGGGTTGCCTCCAGGAGATTTTCCCAATCCAGGGATGGAACCCATATCTCTTGCATCTCCTGCATCTCCTGCATTGACAGGCAGATTCTTTATCCCTATTACCACCTGGAAAACTATATATATATATATATATATATATATGTATACATACATATATACATACATACATATGTATGTTGACTTCCCCAGTAGCTCAGATGATAAAGCGTCTGCCTGCAATGCAGGAGACTGGGGTTCGATCCCTGGGTTGGGAAGATCCTCTAGAGAAGGAAATGGCAACCCACTCCAGTATCCTTGCCTGGAGAATCCCATGGATGGAGGAACCTGGTGAGCTACAACAGTCCATGGTATCGCAAAGAGTTGGACATGACTGAGTGACTTTCACTTCACTTCATATATGTATGTATACATGTGTGTATATGTCAATTTTTTTATCTATTCATCTTCTCAACGGACACTTATTGGTTCCATATCTTGGCTATTGTAAACATTGCTGCAATAATATAGCTGTACACATACATTTTAAAAAATTGATGTATTCATTTTCTTCAGATAAACAATCAAAAGTGGATCACTAGATTTTACAGTAACTCTATTTTAATTTTATAAGGAACCTCCATACTGTTTTCCATAGTGGCTACACCTATGTACATTTCTATCAACAGTGTGGAAGTGTTAACTATCTCCACATTCTCACAAATACTTGTTCTTTCTTATCTTTTTGATTATAGCGAGATTGACTGGTGTAAGGTGGCATCTCATTGCATCTTTCTGATAACTCATGGTTTTGAGCATCTTTTCATGTGTCCATTGGCCATCTGTATGTCTTGTGTAGAAAAATGTCTATTCAGATCTTCTGTCCATTTTTAATGAGATTGTATGATTGTTTTGATATGGAGTTCTATAACATTTTCTGTGGGTACTTCCTACATGAAACCCTTATCAGATATATCATTTTCAAATTATTTTCCCATCCATTAGGTTAACTTTTGTTTTGTATGGTCCTATTTGATTATTTTTGCTTTTGCTGCCCTTGCCTGAAGAGATAGATAAGAAATATATATCTATGTATATATATTGCTCAGACCAATGCTAAAGAGCATAGGACCCATGTTTTCTTTGAGGAGTTTTTAAGATTTCTGGTGTTGCATTTAAGTCCTTCCTTCATTTTGAGTTTGCTTTTGTATATGGTGTAAGAAAAGGGTCTAGTTTCATTCTTTTGTATGTGATTATCCAAATTGTATAACACTATTTATTGAAGAGACATTTTCCCATTTATATTCTTGCCTCCTTTGTCATACTGTCTGTGTAAGTGTGTGTTTGTATCTAAGCTCTGTTCTGTTCCACTGAACTGTAGCTGTGTGGCTGTTTTTGTGGCAATACAATGCACAAAAGTTTTGACTACTATGAAAAAAAAGTGTTATCTTTAATCTTCATAATTTTAATTATATTGTATCTTGCTTTATATTTTTTTGGCTTCATCTTATTTGGAATTCTCCGGACATCCTATTCCTGGCTGTTTCCTTCCCCAGATTAGGTAGGTTGTTAGCTATTTCTTCTTCAAATAATTCTGTGGCTCTTTCTCTGTTTTCTCCTTCTGGGAGCCTCTGTAATGAAAGTGTTGTTCCATTTGCTGTTGTCCCAGAAGTCCCTTGGATCCTCACATCTTTTAATTATTTTTTGTTTAATTTCGCTACTTTGTCTGGATGCTTTTAATTGCTTTGTCTCCCTGCTTGCTGATTTCTGCTTCCGTTTCATCCATTCTGCTTTTGAATACCTCGTGCATCTTTCAGTTTGGTTATAATTAGTTTGGTACTCCCTGTTTCTCCTTTCTTCCCTCCAGCCCTGGGGGCAGAGTCCTCTCCCTTATGGCCCCAAGCATTGTTTGTTCTTCAGCCTGTGCATTTTTTAGCTTGTTATGATGGATCAATAACTTCCAAGCTCCTTACATGTGGGCCTGGAAACTGGAAATGTGTTTGTTTTTTGAGAAGGTTTTAACTAATAAAAGGGATTCCATTTCAGAAAGTAGAGGAGGAGGATAAAAGGAATAGTGTGTGATGTTTATGAATGGGGACAAGGAGGCCTAATGTCAGAGGTTTGAATCTCAGCTTTGCCACAGCTTTGCCTGTCTGTGATTAGTTTTCTTTGACTATAGTATTGGATAACAGGAATATATATCTTTAGAGAGCTGAGGTTTAAGATATCATAAAACTTGTATATTTAGTACTATACCTGGTGTGTGCCGTGTATTCCATAAGAGTTAGCTATTTCTATAGAATTTATATAAGCTGTTAGTATAGTGGTAGTTTGGTAACAATTGAATAGTCCAACCCCCTATCTTTAAACATATGCTTGTAGAATTCCAGAAAGTTATGCATCATTCATTTCTAGTATGTTATTGCTCATGCTGAGTCTCAGCCTCATTCACATTTATGCTCTGTTAATTGAAAGTCCCCCAAATATTTAATAGGATAATGCAATTTCATGAATAGAGCAAGATCTGAGATCCTTACTTAACTTCCAAACCTAAATAGAAGGTCATTTATAATACATAATAGATTATTATGTATTTATAACTAGAAAAATTCTATGTGACAGAATTATCTACCTCTTCAAGAAACCCATGCAATTTTATAATTACTTACTTTATAGCATGCACACATCTGTGCACACCACCCCTGTATGTTTAAAGTAGCATGAAAATCTTTTTTTTTTTTTTTTTTTTTGGTTAGATATTTTCTAACATCATTTAATGCAAGTATGTAATTAAATCTAATTGGAAGTTTTCCCCACCATCCCTGTACCCTTTAATAGTATATGTTTTTGTACTAAACTTGTACAGGTTAACAGAGAACACGGCCTTTGACTACGCTCTCTCCTGATTCAAGGACACAAATATTAAAGATGTAAGCTTAGACACAGTTAAGGTAAGGAGTTATTTTTCACCTTAGAGGATGAATCCACAGACCTTTTAGCTGTTACCAAGAGAAAAGAGAGGAGACAATATAATTCCAAAAAGTAGATATGTATAAAAATTCAAAAGAGAGGTGAAGAAGTGGAAAAAAGATCAAGATAAAACTTACAAAAAGTCAGTGCATGGATAGAGCAATATAGAGCAACATAGCTGCCTGGGGGCAGAGATACTGTGTAATTTAAGTAGTCATTTTACATAATTTAAGGTATTATTCTTAAAGTGTTCCATATCCTCACTATATTTATCCTCACTATATTTCTCTTTGAATAGTTTAAAATGATCATTTTGATTTTTGTTTTATTTTTTCTGAGTGTTAAAGTTCTATATCTTTATAAGCACGTGCTTATCAGGAATTAAACTACATATTTGGGACTCAATATGTCCTATTCACTATATCCTTTTTTATATTAGCCAATTAGGAAAAGGCTGATATAATGCCACAGACAACTAATATTTATTTCTCAAAACACTTAGCATTTTAAAAAAATAGTTGTTATGCCATAGATCAAATATTTAATACTTCATGTTATTCCTAAGATTTTTCTTTAGCCATTTTTCATTATTGTAGTATAGTTAATCTACTGTGCTGTGTTAGTTTCAGGCGTATAGCAAAGTTTACTTGGACTGCTTATTTAATGCTTTAACCATCATCATGAACCTTCATCACTGCATTTGCAGTAAGCTTTCTCCAGTGACTACTTGTAACATTTTTCATCTCTGATCTCTTTGTCAACTTGTCATCCTCATGTCTGTGCCATCACCATTCCTGCTTTTAAGAGATATATATACACAGTATTTCCTAGCACTCACAAAGTTAAAAGCTATTGACAAATGACGATTATTTTGAATGGTCAGAGATCTTTTCATGAAAGAATAAACATGTAGAAATAAAAATAGATGACTAGAAATCTGCTCTTTGAGTAAGAAAACATCACTCCTTTTTATGTTTTTTAAGTGAAACAAGGATGAATATTTTCAATGATAAAAGTTAAAATACACAAAGAAGATAGACATCATAAACCATTAGATAACTTAACAGCAAGGAAATAAGCATACATAAGCAAAATTCAGAAGATATATAAGTAAAAAGAAAAAAAAGTAAAAAGTAAAAAGAAAAAATATAAAATTGTAGTGAGACATATTAACATTTCTCAGAGAATATGTTATCAATGCAGAAAACAGAACAGAAGCATCTTGAATGATGTCCATAATTTAAATATAATAGATTTATGTTTAATTTATTAATCATATCCTACACAGCAGCTCAGCTCAGTTGCTCAGTCATGTCCGACTCTCTGAGACTCCCATGGACTGCAACATGCCAGGCTTCCCTTTCCATCACGAACTCATGGAGTTTGTTCAAACTTGTGTCCATCGAGTCAATGGTGCATTCCAACAGTCTCATCCTCTGTCATCCCCTTCTCCTCCTGCCTTCAATCTATCCTAGCATCAGAGTCTTTTCCAATGAGTCAGTTTTTCGCATCAGGTGGCCAAAGTATTGGAGTTTCAGCTTCAGTATCAGTCCTTCCAATGAATATTCAGGACAGATTTCTTTAGGATGGACTAGTTGGATCTCCTTGCAGTCCAAGGGACTGTCAAGAGTCTTCTCCAGTAACACAGTTCAAAAGGATCAATTCTTTGGTGCTCAGCTTTCTTTATGATCCAACTTTCACATCCATATATGACTACTAGAAAAACCATTGTTTTGACTAGACCAACATTTTTCAGTAAAGTAATGCCTCTTTTTTTTAATATGCTTCTAGGTTTGTCATAGGTTTTCTTTCAAGGAACAAGCGTCTTTTAATTTCATGGTTGCAGTCACCATCTGCAGTGATTTTGGAGCCCAAGAAAATAAAGTCTGTCATAGTTTCCATTGTTTCCCCATTTATTTGCCATGAAGTGTTGGTGCCAGATGCCATGATCTTAGTTTTCCGAATGTTGAGCTTTAAGCCAGCTTTTTCACTCTCTTCTTTCACTTTCATCAAGAGGTTCTTTAGTTCTTCTTCATTTTCTGCCATAATGGTGGTGTTATCTGCATATCTGAGTTTTTTATTAATATTACTCCTGGCAATCTTGATTCCAGCTTGTGCTTCATCTGACCTGGCATTTTGCATGACGTCTCTGCATATAAGTTAAATAAGCAGGAAATAAGCCTTAAATAAGCCTTGAAATACTCCTATCCCAATTTGGAACCAGTCTATTGTTCCACATCCGGTTCTAACTGTTGCATCTTGACCTGCGTACAGATTTCTCAGGAGGCAGGTAAGGTGGTCTGGTAGTCCCATCTCTTTAAGAATTTTCCACAGTGTATTTTGATCCATATAGTCAGTCTTTGGTATAGTCAATAAAGTAGAAGTAGATGGTTTTCTGGAACTCTCTTGCTTTTTCAATGATCCAATGGATGTTCCCAACTTGATCTCTGGTTCCTCTGCCTTTTCTAAATCGATCTGGAACATCTGGAATGTCACAGTTCATGTCCTGTTGAAACTTGGCTTGGAGAATTTTGAGCATTACTTTGCTCGCGTGTGACATGAGTTCAATTGTGCAGGAGCTTGAACATTCTTTGGCATTGTTTCATTGGGACTAGGATGAAAACTGATCTTTTCCAGTCCTGTGGCCACTGCTGAGTTTTCCAAATTTGCTGGCATATTGAGTGCAGCACTTTCACAGCAGCATCTTTTAGGATTTGATATAGCTCAACTGGAATTCTATCACCTCCACTAGCTTTCCTTGTAGTGATGCTTCCTGAGACCCACTTGACTTCACATTCCAGGATGTCTGGCTCTAAGTGAGTGATCACACCATTGTGGTTATCTGGGTCATGAAAATCTTTTTGGTACAGTTCTTCTGTGTATTCTTGCCACCTCTTCTTAATATCATATGCCTCTGTTAGGTCCATACCATTTCTGTCCTTTATTGTGCCAATTTTTGCATGAAATATTCCTTTGGTATCTCCAATTTTCTTGAAGAAATCACTAGTCTTTTCCACTCTATTGTTTTCCTCTATTTCTTTGCATTGATCACCGAGGAAGGCTTTCTTATCTCTCCTTGCTATTCTTTGGAACTCTGCATTCAAATGGATATATCTTTCCTTTTCTCCTTTGCCTTTTGATTCTCTTCTTTTCTCTGCTATTTGTAAGACCTCCTCAGACAACCATTTTGCCTTTTTGCATTTCTTTTTCTTGGGGATGGTCTTGATCACTGCCTCCTCTACAGCATCACAAACCTCCATCCATAGTTCTTCAGGCCCTCTGTTTATCAGATCTAACCCTTAAATCTATCTGTCACTTCCACTGTATAACCCTAAGGGATTTGATTTAGGTCAAACCTGAATTTTCAACTGGTTTCCCCTACTTTCTTAAATTTAAGCCTGAATTTGGCAATAAGTAGTTCATTATCTGAGCCACAGTCAGGTCCTGGTCATGTTTTTGCAGACTGTATAAAGCTTCTCCATCTTTGGCTGTGAAGAATATTATCAACCTGATTTAGGCATTGATTATCTGGTGATGCCCAATGTATAGAGTATTCTCTTGTGTTGTTGGAAGAGGGTGTTCTCTTGGCAAATTAGTCTTTGCCCTGCCTCGTTTTGTGTCCATTGCCAAATTTGTCTGTTACTCCAGATATGTCTTGACTTCCTACTCTTGCATTCCAGTCCCATATAATGAAAGAGACATCTGTTTTCAGTGTTAGTTCTAGAAGGTCTTACAGGTCTTCATCAAATCGTTCAATTTCAACTTCTTCAATATTACTGGTTGGGGCATAGACTTAGATTACTGTGATATTGAATGGTTCCTTGGAAACAAACAGAGATCATTCTGTCATTTTTGAGATTGCATCCAGTACTGCATTTTGGACTCTTTTGTTGACTATGAGGGATACTCCATTTCTTCTAAGGGATTCTTGCCCACAGTAGTAGATATAGTGGTCATCTGAGTTAAATTCACCCATTCCAGTCCATTTTAGTTCACTGATTCCTAAAATGTTGATGTTCACTCTTGTTATCTCCTGTTTGATGACTTCCAGTTTGCCTTGATTCATGGACCTGACATTCCAGGTTCCTGTGCAATATTGTTCTTTACAGCATTGGACTTCCATCACCAGTCACATCCATAACTGGGTGGTTTTTTGTTTGTTTGTTTGTTTGTTTTTGCTTTGCCTTCATCTCTTTATAGTTTCTGGAGTTATTTATCCACTCTTCTCCAGTAGCATATTAGGCACATATCCACCTGGGGAGTTCATCTTTCAGTGTCCTGTCTTTTTGTCTTTTCATACTGTTCGTGGGGTTCTCAAGGCAAGATTACTGAAGTGGTTTGCCTTTTCCTTCTCTAGTGGACCGCATCTTTTCAGAACTCGCCACCATGAACTGTACTTCTTGGGTTGCCGTACAGAGCATGGCTCATAGTTTAATTGAGTTACACAAGGCTGTGGTCCATGTGGTCATTTTGATTAATTTTCTATTATTGCAGTTTTCATTTTGTCTGGCCTCTGGTGTATAAGAGGCTTATGGAAACTTCCTGAATGGAGAGACTGACTGAGGGGGAAATTGGGTCTTGTTCTGATGGGGGTCTATACTCAGTAAATCTTTAATTCAATTTTCTGTTGATGGGCTAGATTGTGTTCCCTCCCTGTTGTTTGACCTGGGGCCAAACTATGGTAGAAGTAATGAAGATAATGGTTACCTCCTTTGTGCATGCACTGCTGGACTCAGTGCCCAGGAGCCTGTAGCAGGCTGCTGCTGACCCCCGCCTCTGCTGGAGACTTTTGGACACTCATGGGCAAGTCTGAGTCAGTCTCTTGGGGGTCACTGCTCCTTTCTCTTGGGTCCTGGTGCACACAAGATTTTGTTTGTGCCCTCCAAGAGTCTGTTTCTCCTGTCCTGTGTAAGTTCTGGTGACTCTGTGGTGGGGTTAAAGGCAACCTCCTCCAAGAGGACTTATACACAGATATATTTAAAATTTTGAGTCCCATGCATTGTTATTAGATGTCCACAGGACATTTAGAAAAACTGGTGAAAAGATAAACATTACTAAATATAAAAACTTAGAATCATTTTTGTATGTGTGGTTCAGTTATACATGTACATATATATTATTTTTGAAATTATTTTCCATTATAGATTATTATAAGATATTGACTATAATTCCCTGTGCTATATGGTAAATTTTTATTGCTTGTTTCATATATATATTTTTTAATTAGAAATCCAGCATTCTCATCATCCTAAATTGAACAAGTAGAATCAAAATGTCATGAATTTTTTAGTTAGGCAAAAATTCATAAGTTATCTAAAATATATATAATGCCTATATTTTTATATATATACAAAACCTCTTCTACTATGCTTGTTAAAGTCTTAAGAAAGAACATCGAAAAAAAAAAAGAGATGGAGAAATTGCTCTTTGTTATTTTTAATTAGTTATCACCTTGTCACATTAGGCAATATTATAAAATGAATTCTGATTAAAATTATTCTCTCTACATTTCCAAATTTACTTAAATAAATATCATACAAGTTTCTTCTAATTTGGAAACAGATGTAAGAATTAGCTAAAGGATGTTAGCAGCTTTCTTATATTGCAAATCAGTCTGAAATGACTCAGAAGGATGATTAGGATCTGCTTTAGCACAAAGGATATAATTAGGGCTTGTCAAATCAATCTGCTTAAAATTACTTTACAATGGAAGGGGCATTTATGATTCTTCAGCTGAATCTTATGTAATACTTTAAAATAATACATCCTCCATCAGTGCCATGGTAATCTGTCAATAGTTTATTATAAGTGTGTAAATTCATATTCAAACATTATTACCACACAGTCATTTAATATATTTTAGTTCCTTCCCAAGCACTTACTTTTTCTTCCCCCACCTTCTCACTTTTTCCCCCCAAATCTTCTTCTTATTTCTCTTTGATTCTTGAATTCCTTTTCTTAACTCTCATATCAGAAAGGCTGTATTTATTTTCTTTCCTTTTGTGGGCACCAGCTTGGGTAGTGTTGCTGCTGAGTCCTCATTTCTGGTGATTTTACTCAGAATCTTCTCGGGGTCTTCCTGCCTGTATTTAATCTTCACACAATTTTCACCATGTTTCCTCACATCACTAAGGTGAAGGTTTGGGTCTCACTCTGTTTCTTTCCCCATTTCCTTGTTGTTGTTTGCTTTGTTGAAGGTTTGGGTCTCACTCTGTTTCTTTCCCCATTTCCTTGTTGTTGTTTGTTTTGTTGTTTTAGAGAAGAAAAGTAGTGAAGAAACTTGCTATACCATCTTTAATATAAAATCCTGATTTTCTAGCATTTATTATAAATTGTCAAAGCAGTATCAGAAACACTTTTCTTCTAGTAATATTGTCCTTAATAGATAAGATCTTACACAGGTACTTTTTCTTCTTCTTAAAGAATAACACCCCTATGACAAAAATTTTAATAGTAACAAAAAGTTTGTCCATACATATAAAGGGAAGAAGCATATGTCTTGTTAAATAGTTTTTATATTGTACTATATTTTAAAGACAGCTTTAATAGAAATATTTACTAGGGTTTAACTTCATTTTGTAAGAGTGGCAGTATTTTTAGGAGATTCTTGTAATCAGTTGTATCACTGACATCAGTAAAATATAAATACATGTCACATGTCCCTTCTCAAACAAAGCACACAGAGGGACTTCCTGGTGGTAGAGTAGTTAGGATGTGGTGTTTCCACCATAGGGGTCACATGTTTGATCCCTGGTCAGGGAACTAAGATCCCTCAAGCAGTGCACTTCATAACATAAAAGAAAGCACGTGGAGAATCTCTGCAAGCATGAAATTCAATCAATAATCATTTTGTGAATACTGGAGAGGCAGTTATAAAACATGCCATCCTGTTTGTAACTTAAATGTGACTTTGTCTCTGAAACCCTGGACTATCGTTTTGTAAATAGCTTCAATAACCCCTTATCAGCTTAAGTGTATTAAAATTGTCCTGGATATCAAGAATATTAGAGTGGCTACTTTATATTTAGTTTATATAATATTTCCACTGGGTCGTGAAGAGTCGGACAAGACTGAGTGACTTCACTTTCACTTTTCACTGTCATGCATTGGAGAAGGAAATGGCAGCCCACTCCAGTGTTCTTGCCTGGAGAATCCCAGGGACGGAGGGGCCTGGTGGGCTGCCGTCTGTGGGGTCGCACAGGGTCGGACACGACTGAAGTGACTTAGCAGCAGCAGCAGCACTATATATTTATTTTCAGGTTCATTTTCTAGTTCAGTACCAAGTGTATAGAATCAGAGCACCACAGTTTGAAAATTAAAAATTAAAGTCTTCTAAAATAATAACAGAAAGAAAAATAGCATCTCATATATATATTATGGAAAAGAAAATGGCAACTTACTTCAGTAAGAGGAGCCTGGCAGGCTACAGTTTCATATGTGTGTGTGTGTGTGTATATATATATATATATATATATATATATATATAAATGAAACAGAATACCAGCTCAAATATATATGTGTGTATTATGTGTATATATATATATATATATATGTATACACACACACCAATGCATAGATACATACATACATTTTTTGTATATACACATACATTTTTGTATATATACACACTTAGATACACACATGCATTTTTTAACTAGCTATTTTTTTAGAGCTTATAAATTGTGTAAGAGATGATGTGTATGCCTTTGTCTTAATTTTAAATATGAAGCACCTGAGTCTGAAAGTGTCAGTTTGTGGAGGTCATACAGAGGGTTTTAATCCTCATCTATCTAATCATCAGGCCAACTGTTTTATTATAGTAATATAATATTTCCTGGTTATTCCTTTAATGGTATATACTATTTTTAAATACATATTCTAAAAGCCCTTATAAAATCCTAAGTAAAAGTTAAAAAGCTAATCAAATCTCAATTTGGTGGCAGTTGTCATTAATTGAAAAAGAGAAGTTCAAGATGTTCAGAAAGCAAGGTCCTGTATCTATGTGCCTGTATTTTATTGACAGTCTATAAATTTTAATGAGAGGTTCTTAAAATACTTTATAACCTATGAATTTATGAAGATTTGTTTTAAAAACATCAAGAGCTTATCATTTAGAGACAGCAACTGTTATAATTCATATGTCTCTTCTACCATTTCCCTCTTTTTAAATTTGCAAACACAAACAACTTTTAACTGAGATCATATGTTGAGGTTTATAACCTGAAGATGGATGGTAATTAAATTCAACCATAATAGTTTTTCTGTAACGGATGTCAGAAAACCCATCTTAAACAGCCCATACTGTCCTGTCATATGGATACATTTTAATTGATTCAACGTTTATTATGCCACTTATTTTTTCCCTCCAGAGGTATCTGTATACACATAATATATTTTTCATGTGTGTCTATTTATACTCATGAAATAAAGTCTTATTCAAGAATGTGCACATATACATTACTTAATTTCTAAGATAAACTTTTACAAAGTTAAATACTGATCAAAAAATGTAACTATTTCTAAACCTTTTGATATATATTTTAAGCTTTCTTTCAGAAGAGATTTTTGTCTATATACCATTCCACGAGCCATGAATGCAGATAGTAATTTTGCCACATCCTTACTCTAGTTATTATTTTTAGTTTTTAAAATCTTACTCATTATTAAGAAATATGTTTTCATAGTAATATGGCTGAAAATGTTTTTTCATGTTTACTGAGTATTGGTATTTTTGTGATTTCGGTCTCTCTAAATTTAACTCACTTGTCTTTTTATCTAGTGATCTTTTGAGTAAATAGGCTTTTAATTCTATTTCCTTGTTATACATACTTGCATTATCAGTCCTCCATTCCTTGTGAGAGAAGGCAAAAGAAAGAGAATCTGTGGAAGTAGATTATAGAAAGTACATATCTCCATTTTCCAGCATACCACCAAGGTCCTGTGCTCAAATTTTTCATAATCTGAAATAATGAAAGTCACTACCAAATTATTATAACCATGTATAATCAGGTTAATACCGATTATTTAGACTTCTACCTCAGGTGCTTTGTGACTGCAGTTTAATTGAAAGAAAATCACACTGTCAATTAAAAATAGAGTGAAAAGTGGATTGTGACTGAGATGTAGTTTCTTAAGAAGCAAAAGGAAATAAGGTATAATTAATAGAATACTAATTGGACAATGTGAAAACAGATAATTTTTCTTTTCTTTTGTTCTTCTGTAATTCAAGATACATCATTTGAGTAAAGACATAAATAAAAGATATGCATAAAATTATATTCTGATGAAAATAATTGGTAAAATTGTACTTTTAAATTAACTTAATTTTCTTCAAAATCAATGCTAAGAATTCTAGTTTAAAATAGAATCTCCTTCAGGAGTAAGCATGAAATGTAAGATCAGATATCTCCTGACATGTGAAAAGTAAAGGGAAAGAAATAATTCTCTAGGATGGTTAAACTCAGAAATATGTCTTTTTGAGACCAGCAGTAAGGGAAAATGAACCCTTTATTGAGACCACATGCCAGTCACCATGGGGAAGCAAGCAAGCACAAGTGCCCATTGGGAATATTGTCTGTGTGATTATAATTCAACAGTTAGCTGAGGTACATCCTGAGTACTCATGTGCTTTATCAATTTAAAGAATTAGAGAATTCAAAAATGCAGTTAAGGACATAGCCTACCTTGAGAACACTGGAGACCTAACAGATGACAGGATTCTGGAAACGGGATGTAATTTTCAAGCTGTTTGTGAAAACATACACAAAATTGGAATTTGACAAGCCCACTGATATATTAAAAGTAATTCATGAGGAGAAAAAGGGAGAGGTCAATTGAATAGAAGCAGAAGGAAAATAGAAAGGTTTGAATTATTTGATTTACCTGGAATAAAATACAGTATTTTGGTAGAAATATGCCAAAGACATATTTTCCTACCCTTTCATCTTCACACAAAAATGTTTACAATAATTTACAAGGGTTAAGAAAACATGTGTGCATGGTAGACCAGCAATATCTTTTGCAGAATGATTTTCTGTCAAAAAGTTGTCATCATATTTCCGTGAAATGAGAAAAGGAGAACAATGTATCCCCTTTTCTAATATGTGCAGTGAAGAGGTATTCATAGCTCAGACTAAACAGACAGTGCTTTATTTTCTTGTCCTGGAAAATGACTGAGAAAGTTGTTTTTTTTATTTTAAATTTTAAATAATTAAAAGGTTGCATGTGGCTTGCTATTATCCTTGTGCTGAGCTTCCTCCCCTCTGAGTCTGCCTCTCTACCATGCACCCCAACCTCCTCACCTTCTAAGAAGACACTTTGCTCAGCAACCACTGAGAGGTCAAGGCCTTTTATTTTAATGATGGAAATAATGAGCAAAGACAAAAACCTGGAGTCCGGAAGGCTAAATGGATTTATTGCACTGTGAGATGTTGAAATTATTTCTAGAGAAAAATAGAAGACTCCAAAAAAGCAGGCAAGAAACTTCATGTTTTTATTTTTGTTTTTCATTTTAGCTTTTTATTTTGGGGGGAAATTGAGAGGATAGTGAAGAAAATCAGGGGAAGAAGCTTTTCTTTAAAATGGAATTTTAAGAACTGTATGAACATAATTTAAATTTCAAGTGTAATGATAGATAAAGAATGAAAGTTGAAACTTAAAATGCTCTGTATCTCTTACAATTAACATTCTCCAGCTTTCAATCCTAATATTATGTATTTCTAAAGTAATAGAACATTATTGTTACTTTTTCTCAACCATTTTTATATGTAATTGTGTCTTGAAAGTCCATTCCCTGAAACTATCAGTGAATTCCTTTCTAGCTATGACATGAACACATATCAGAATAATCTATTAAGGTAATGATCTGATGTACTTTCAGTGGTACAAAGTAAGCAGTTTGGAATATAGTTTACTATAATTTTCTTTTTTTTGCTTATGTATATATACATAGTTTCATATTGAAAACATATTGTATTTAAGAAAAAATTCACCATTTCTCGAGAGGAAATATCTTCCAACTTTAGAGTTCACATTGTTCATCACTCATTAACAAACGATTTGTGTGTGATTCAGAAAATACAGCTAAGAAAGCTCCACTACCTAGAAATAGCCTATCTCGACTTGCAGTTCTTTCAGTTTTAGTTTTCTGTATTTTCATGTGTTACTCTTAAGTAGATAATGTTAAGGATTGTTTTATCTTCTTGGAGAATTGGTCCTTTTTTCTTTATATAATGCAACTCTTTATCCCTGGTTAATTTCCCTATTCTGAGCTCTGCTTGGTCTACAATTAACATATTTTGATTAGTTTTAGCTGTGTGTTAGTCTGCCCATATATTGGTGTCTTGTACAACAGAAACATACTCTCTAAAGTTCTGGAGGTAAGAAGGTACCCGTGAGGATTTGGGGAGGAGGGTGATAGAAAAGGGGAGAGATAGAGTTCTCCTATCTCTTTACAGAGTCAAGATAGGGTTGGAATTTTTAACAGGTCATTTTCATACATATTGTTCAAGGACCACAGAGTGGTTAATTAACTTGTCAACACACAGCTAGTAAAGAGCATGAAATGACATTTCAATTCTAGATACCATGCTTATAACTACTACACACATATGGATAATTGTAAATGAATCTAGTTACACTGGCCAAAAATAAGTACTCTGAAACAAGATCCCTAAAACTATTAATGTGATAAAGCAGCTATTTTTATTTACATACTTTCTTTAAAAAGTAATTGAAAAATCTTAAAAATGTAGTTTTTTAAGCAAATATTTAAAGATTAAGCAGGTATTTAGATTGCTAAATATTTAAGCGAATATTTAGATATATAATCTTTTAGATATTAAAAGTACTCTAAGATCACATACTATTTCAGAAATTTAAGAAGACATAGAAATTAATAAAAATTAGCATAAAATTAGATATTTGCATTAGTATATGCCCAGTTCTAATTTTCAATTCTTAATCTAGTAAAAACCTACATCTTAAATTGAAGCTTACATATTATTAACAGGATATAAAAATGTTAGTAAAACAGTATGTTTTTATCTTAAAACTCCTAGTAGTAACATTTTCCTGACATTTAAACTTTACATACATGCAAATTTCTAATAAAAGAAAACAACCTCATAAAAATGTACAGAAAAAAGGCTAAATAAAAATGGATTTATGTTTATTCAGTGAAAATTTGCAGTGACTGAAAAATGGAAAAGAATCAGTCTTGGAAGCTGCCTGATGAAATTAAAACTTTCAAGCCCTTTTATAGAAAATATAATTTGTTATCAACTTTTTGGAACCCAATTCTTTCCATCTGTTTATTTTTTAATATAAATATTGGGGGTAATAATTTCCTTGTGGGACTATTGGCACAAGATCAAATATTTCTAACTGATAGCCTCATCAGTGTAATACAGAAAATCATCACTGTTTGAAGAATGGATCTCAAATTTAAGTCATCTGATTTATCTCTGTTCTAACAGAAAGTAGTATTCCTTCTGTCTTATATACTGTTATGTTTAGATAGTTGT
Source organism: Odocoileus virginianus (assembly GCF_023699985.2). Classification (NCBI taxonomy): domain Eukaryota; kingdom Metazoa; phylum Chordata; class Mammalia; order Artiodactyla; family Cervidae; genus Odocoileus; species Odocoileus virginianus. Next base: position 66,956,352 of record NC_069684.1, read on the forward strand.
AATTGACAATGCACCTAGTAACTTGGTACAGCATGAAAGTGAAAATCATTCAGCCCTGTCCGACTCTTTGGGACCCCATGGATTATACAGTCCTTGGAATTCTCCAGGCCAGAATGCTAGAGTGGGTAGCCTTTCCCTTTTCCAGGGCATCTTCCCAATCCAGGGGTGGAACCCAGGTCTCCTGCATTGCAGGCAGACTCTTTACCAGCTGAGCCACAAAGGAAGCCAAGAATATTGGAGCAGGGAGCCAATCTCTTCTCCAGAAATCAATCCGGGGTCTCCTGCATTGCAGGTGGATTCTTTACTAACTGAACTTTCAGGGAAATCCTGGTACAGTGGTAAGTGGAACATATGTTTTCTGTACAATATAATAGTTACATTGTCCTAAGTTTAATAGCAAAAACACATCTAAAAGCAATTTTGTCATTCATTATCTGTTTATGATCGAGTCTGTTTTCCACACATTTGTCATAAGTAAAATATACTTGAAGTTAGTGAAAATCAGTAAGTTTATGATACAAATGCACATTTTAAACTGTAAGCCATTACACATATTGTAAGTTCTCTTGTTTAAATGTCTAATAATATCTACTTTAAAAAGTTAAGAAACAAATAAGTGCTCAAGATATAAACCATTTCTTTAATGCTGTTAATAATGTCACATCTGCAGAGTCCGTACTTTGCAGGAACTTAAAAACGTGCTTAAGTTGGAGGCCCACTGCTTTCAGCTGGAGTTTATTTACACTGTGCCTGGTTCACCACTTCTATAATGTAACAATATTCAATACCCATGTTTTTGTTAAGTTCATTTTGGAAGAGTTAAAAACAAGAATATTCAAAAAATGGGCCAAAGAACTCAACAGACATTTCTCCAAGGAAGACATACAGATGGCACAAAGACACATGAAAAGATGCTCAACATCACTCATTATCAGAGAAATGCAAATCAAAACCACAATGAGGTACCATTACACGCCAGTCAGAATGGCTGCTATCCAAAAGTCTACAAGCAATAAATGCTGGAGAGGGTGTGGAGAAAAGGGAACCCTCTTACACTGTTGGTGGGAATGCAAATTAGTACAGCCACTATGGAAAACAGTGTGGAGATTTCTTAAAAAGCTGGAAATAGAACTGCCATATGACCCAGCAATCCCACTTCTGGGCATACACACCAAGGAAACCAGATCTGAAAGAGACACGTGCACCCCAATGTTCATCGCAGCACTGTTTATAATAGCCAGGACATGGAAGCAACCCAGATGCCCATCAGCAGACGAATGGATGAGGAAGCTGTGGTACATATACACCATGGAATATTACTCAGCCATTAAAAAGAATTCATTTGAATCAGTTCTAATGAGATGGATGAAACTGGAGCCCATTATACAGAGCGAAGTAAGCCAGAAAGATAAAGACCATTACAGTATACTAACACATACATATGGACTTTAGAAAGATGGTAATGATAACCCTATAGGCAAAACAGAAAAAGAGACTCAGATGTATAGAACAGACTTGTGGACTCTGGGAGAAGGCGAGGGTGGGATGTTTCAAGAGAACAGCACTGAAACATGTATATTATCTAGGGTGAAACAGATCACCAGCCCAGATTGGGTGCATGAGACAGGTGCTCGGGCCTGGTGCACTGGGAAGACCCAGAAGGATCGGGTGGAGAGGGAGGTGGGAGGGGGGACTGGGATGGGGAATACATGTAAATCCATGGCTGATTCATTTCAATGTATGACAAAAACTACTGTAATGATGTAAAGTAATTAGCCTATTAAAAAAAATAATGAAAAAAAAAGAAAAATAGCATACCTTAAAAAAAAAATAAAAAAAAAATAAAAACAAGAATATTCTTGAACTGATTGCATTTGGAAGACTGTTAAGACATGTGTTTGTTGTTTAGTTGTTAAGTCATGTCCAATTCTTTGGAGATTCATGTACTGTACCCCTTCCAGGTTCCCCTGTTCATGGGGTTTCCCAGGCAAGAACACTGGAATGGGTAGCCATTCCCTTCAGGGGATCTTCCCAACCCAGAGACTGAACCTCCATCTCCTACACTGGCAGGTGGATTCTTTACCTGAGTCACCAGGGAAGCCCTGGGAATCACCAAAAGGTTGACTATCATTTTTATAGAATTTATTTTCATACTATGTATGAGAAATCTAAAAGGCCAAATATCTTCTTATCACTTTATTAAAGGTAGACTTCCATACACATGTAAATCATGATAGGTTGTTTTAAAATCTGGGTTACAATAAGCATGTAAGATTAAGTCAGTGAATAAGGAAGATGCTAAGAGAGACAAGCTGTCCTGATGTGGAGCTCAAGTTGGAAAAATGTTATTTCATAAGCATAACCCCAGCAATTTATTCTGAATAAACTTTGTGAAAGATTTTTCTATTCCTGGATTACCTGCATTGTCCCTGCATAGATTTGTGTTTCAAAAAGTTACATATACAGAGGCTGAATCATTTTTAGACACTTACCTCCCTTTAGAATAGCCCCATGGAGTCCACTGGGTATATAACCAAACCTTAGACAGTTTTCTGCACCGTCTAGTTAACTGTCTTTCCTGTAATATGCAATTATCAACCTAACAAGATAGGATTTGATTAATCTCTGTCTTAGTGCCAACTTCCTTTTTTCTTTTTTAATTTTCCAGAAAAAAAATGGAGATTTACATTTCTTAATGTGTATGCACTAAATATACAGTGCAATATAACTTTAAATACATAAAAATTATCAGTGACTCAACAAATAATATAAAAAATGTTAGGGCTTCCCTGGTGGCTCAGATGGTAAATAATCTGCCAGCAATGTAAGAGACCTGGGTTTGATCCCTGGGTTGGGAAGATCCCCTGGAGGAGGGCATGGCAATCCACTCCAGTCTTCCTGCCTGGAGAATCCCATGGACAGAGGAGCCTGGCAGGCTGCAGTCCATGGGGTCGCAGAGTTGGACATGACTGAGCAACTAAGCACACAGCACTCTAAATTACCAGTTTTGTAGTTTTTCCAATCCTGCTGGTTATACAGACATAATTTTACATAGTTGTGATCATTGTGTATGTATCATTTTAAATTCTGCATTTTTTGCTCGTTGTTTTTGTGTGTGTGTCTGTTGCTATTTTTAATTTTCAAGTGGAGGATAATTGCTTTACAATGTTTCATTGACTTTTGTCATACAGTGACATGAATCAGCCATAAGTATACATACATCCGCTCCCTCTTGAACCTCCCTCCCATCCATGGAGGATGAGCTTCCTGCATTCCTGTGTTATACAGAAACTTCCTATTATTAGTGCCGACTTCTTAACCACCTACATCAGAGTCTTATAGTTCATTTTCTTGGACCCATCGGCCTTGCCTTGCCAAATAAGTCACATGTGACCTCTATCTGTTGTATACTAAGAATCTGATGTTTTAATAAGCTTTTCTGGTGAATTTCAGGTACATTATAGTTTGAGAAACACTTCAGCTTACATTTATGGTTAAGACACATTCTTTCAACATTTGAACATTTTAAAAAGTACCAAAAAAAATAATAATAAACCTCCAAAGTTATATATTAAATATCTGCTATTGTCAATCACTACTTAAGCTCTTATTTTTTTCCAGGAGAAACAAGGTCAAAGTAGATATCTGAACTTATCACAAACATCTTAGATTGATGTTTAGGATGTTTGAGACCAAAACAAGAAACGTCACACCAATTCATATCCACTTTGTTGGACACTTTCTTTTGAATTTATGCTTTTGGGAAGGTTTAAATTCATTAACGTTAACAGTTAATTGTAATTTTTTTTTTTAGCTTAAGAGGATTCAGTATTAAGCAGACACTAAGTTAAATCTGTTTAAATAAAAATAAATAAATAAACTCCTTAGGCTTGTACCAGGGTACCATGTCTCTTTCTTTACCAACACAATTTTTACCGTGGTGTGTTCAAATATTTATGTAAATCATAGATAGTGTTCAATCCCTGGGTCAGGAAGATGCCATGGAGTAGGAAATGGCAACCCACTCCAGTATTCTTTCCTGAAAAATTCCATGGGCAGAGAAGCCTGACAGGCTAGAGTCCATGGGGTTGTGAAGAGTTGAATATGACTGAACATGCATGAAAGGCAAGGTTTCTGTCTTTAAAAACATTTCCACCTATTTTTAGAGTAGGGGGACCCAATATACTACCTTTTTATGGGGGTGAGTTATTGCACAATTATTTTATAGATAATTATAAATGCAAATTACAGCCTATATATTTCTAGGCCATAAAATTTGAAGCACAATCCTGCTCACATGTGATGTATGCATAAGAGACACAAGATGATTATATGCCCATTATCTGTCTGATCAGTTTTCAAGCCTGGTGTCTGTGTCATTGTTGTTCAGTTGCTAAGTCATGTCCAGCTCTTTGCAACCCCATGGACTGCAGCACACCGGGCTTCCCTGTCCTTTGCTATCTTCCAGATTTTGCTCAAACTCATGTCCATTGAGTCAGTGATGCTACCTAACCATTTCATCTTCTGCTTTCCTCTTCTGTGTCCTACCTGGCATCAGATTTGATGTTTATCTTCAGAAAAAGAGCCTTGCCTTTATCTGTTTTGAAAAGAGAACATATGTTAATAATTCTTATCATTACTCAAATCTGCTATTATGGTGTTTTGCTATTTTTCCACATGTTCTGCATATGTGCACATGTACAGTTGAAGCTGTTTTCATTTTTTGAGATACTGCACTTTCTGATAGTCATACCACATTTTATCAGACCTCTCCACCATAAGGGGTACACCTTGGGTGGCCCTACACAGTATGGTTCATAGTTTCATTGAGTTAGATAAGGCTGTGGTCTATGTGATCATTGTGATTAGACTTCTGTGATTATGGTTTTCATTCTGACTGGCCTTTGACCAAAAATGATAAGAGGGTACTAGTCCCAGGGGCAGCAGAACCTGGTGGGCTGCCATCTATGGGGTCGCACAGAGTCGGACATGACTGAAGTGACTTAGCAGCAGCCCCTTACAACTGTGTCTGTGCCCTCCTTATTTCAATGAATTGTATCACCATTCTCTTAAAGAAATTTTAGTAGGCATACTGAACTTCTTGTCTTTTACTCCATCCCTCTAATCATTGAATCTCATTGATTATGTATCTTAAAAACAAATGAATCTCTACCACTACTTCCTTAGGACGAAGATGTAAAATGAGACTTCAGCAGTTGTCTCAATTTAAGATAATGCACCATGCTATTGAAAACTGGTCAAATAATTGCTTTCATTTTCCAAAAAGGTACAAAGTACAGTTCCAGTGCTTTCTAATGAAACCCCCCAGGCCCATCAACCACCCTCCAGCATAGATGAGAAAACAATTCATCAGAAAATATTAGGGAGGTGTTTTACAAAAAGCTTTTCAATTACCGTGGCTGTTCATTCTCGTGTTCCAACCTCTTCTTCAATCTCAAACCAAGAGGATTAGATTCAAGGAATTTTTATCAGATTCTTAAGACAACTATTTAGAGCAAACAACTCATCTGAAAAAGTCTATGTATAGACCCCCCACCCCACCCCCCACCCCCACCCAGGCTATTTCCTCAGGGAAGAGTAATGAGAGACAGTCACTCTGACGCTGAGTAACTATGATTGCCTTGCTAGAAAATGGATTGCAACCGTGAGGTCTGTAGGGCATGGGTAGAGATATTCTGAATGTGCAAACAGCTCTCCAAGGAAATGACCAGCCTGGAGCACCCGCCCCACAGACATTGGCTGCACCAGCTCTATATAATAGCAACACTGGTCAAGCAGGCCTATTTTGATCCCTTACTATTCTTTCCTTCATTCATCCAAAACCTGGGGGAAATATAACTGCCTCTACTTCCCCACGATTAGAGCATTTCCTGGACAAGACAAATTAGGAAAATCAAGTGTTCCTTCGGGTGAGATTGATGTTTTGATATTGCAGTGACCTTTCTCATGTTGAATATGGTATTGCTATTTACCACCTTCAAGTGTTTGGGAAGATATAGGATCCAAGCAAGATGGTTTTTGGGATGAGGAAAAATATGACAAGAGCAAGCTTGACTGTAAGGTGAAAAATAAATAAACTTGTTTCCTTCCAAATGATTGACTTTAGCTCATTCTGGTTATGTGAATTTCACCAGCAGTGTTTACTGCAGTGGTCTACTTTAATAGTATATTCACTTCAAATTTTCCCAGCTCTTAGAAAAAAAAAATGACCTTATGGCAGTCCAAGTGATCATTTTTATATATAAATATGTTTATGTCTGAGTCATGGTTAATATTTTTTGACTGTTTCCTTTAGCTTAAAGATAAATGATGAGATTCTTAACCTGGGTCTCCTTTCCTCTTTAGCCTCATCTTTTTCACTGTACCCACTTCCCAGTTCATATTTCCTTTTCACCAACAGTTGACATTTTTTATAGGGATATAACTGACATACAATACTGTGCAAGTTTAAGATATACAATGTTTTAGTTGATACATTTATATAGTACAGTCTGATTACCACTGTAGCATTAGCTAACATTTCTTTCACATCACATGATTATTTTGTGCACATATGGTGAGAAAAATTAAGATCTGATCTTTTTGCTTTCTGATGTAGCTGGTCTTTTACAATTTCTTCTCCATGTGTAATATATTTTTCTTACACTCCCACTTACTTATCTGGCCCACTTTTCCTCATGTCCCTGTTTCAGCTTGTATAACTTTGCATATTTCCCTAAATACTTAAGATTGGATCAGATGTTTATATTTATGAGACATGCTTCAAACTAAATACTTTCACAATCAGAGCTCTTATAATAGCTTTGTGTGGTAACGTTAATTTTTGGTATAATTTAGTAATCTGTAAGGGGACTTCCCTGGTCAACTACTAATGCCAAGGGATTGTGGTTTCTCTGATGTCTTTCATAGGCCATTGTAGTGGCATTTAACATATTTCTGAATGACTGTGTGAATGGAAGAGGAAAAAATCTAGAACAGCCGAACCATGTAGACAGCTTGATATTGTCCTGCCAATAAGTTTATTAGGCACAGGGGAAGACTACCTTACTTTTTTAATGTTTTATTTTGTATTGGGATATAGATGATTAACAATGTTGTGATAGTTTCAGATAAAGAGCAAAGGGACCCAGCCATATATTTATATTGATACATGTAGCCATTCTCCCCCAAATTCCCCTCCCATCCAGGCTGTCACACACCACTAAGCAGAATTCCATCTGCTATCAATAAGATCTTGTTGGTTACCCAGTTTTGAATATAGCAGTGTATACCTGTTCATCCAAACTCCCTATCCCTTCCACCATCCTTCTACCTGCTTACCCACCTCTAGCAACCATAAGTTTATTCTCCGTGTTGCTGAGTCTGTTTCTGTTTTGTAAGTAAGTTCATTTGTATCATGTTTCTTTTTAGACTAGCTTATGTTTTTTAGGAATATTTTTGACTTCACTGTGTCTCAAATATAAATATACTAAAGGAGAATCTTTAGTGTGCATTGTCTCTGGAAGCTTCACAAAGGCAGATATGTTGTCTTTATTGCAATGGCAAAGTTACTCTGTCGTTAGAGATAATAGAAAAATAGAAAAAGCTGATAAGATAGCTGAAAATGAAGCAAAAAAAAAAAAAAAAAAACTTTGTCAAGGAAGCCTAACTTAATAATGTATTTTATAGGTATTTATGGAAATTTTGCATGATATTTTTTCTTCTTTCATTCCTTTGTGGGTTTGTGTGTAGGTTAGTCCCTGCTAATTGCACCCTTCTTGTAGTCTTGACTCCTCACTGAGGTCAGCCTTTGGCAAGTTTACAATGGTCCCTTTGTTAAGTAAAGATCAGGGATTTAGCAATCTTGGTGCATTACTCTTTTAATGTAATGTAATGACGCTTATTATTGTGGCTTTCTTAGTTAATATCTAAAGACAGGTCTTCGACAATCATACTAAGCTCTCTCATTTAAAAGACAAAATTAGATTACTCCATTTGCCTTAGTTCACAACACATGGCCATTAGGTTTCTTAATGGATTTGGAAAACTCAATAATTCCTTGCTCAGATTAGATTTTATTAGATTTGGATGTCTTTTGTACTAACTTTTAAAGAGCTGTAGACAGTATAATCAGATTAAGGTCCCAGACTCAATGGCTTACAATATATTATAACATTTTTATTGGCTCCTCACAAGCACCTAAAGTCACATTGAGAACAATATGGTACTGAGACTTCACAAAATTAAATTCAGAAGGTGAGAAATTGTCATATCCTTACATTGTAGAGTTATTTTTCCCTTTTCAGGATATTTCTTTGTTTTCACATACTCTCATAGTTACCAGGAAGAAGAAGACATATGTTGTTTATAAAATAATAATAAAAAGATTGTATGTATCTTACATATATTATCTATTACATAAAATCAGAAAAGATAGTGTGTAAAGCAGAAATTATTTCTCATTTTTTACATAGTTTTATGATGCATGTGGGGTAATTAAGTGCGGTATCAGTGCTATCATAATTGAAACCTACATCTTTGATTAAATTACCAGAAAATAAAGGCCATACATTACAAAATTTTTCCTATATACTGACTACAGAGACAATGGCATTTTAAATACATATTTTACAATAAATGCCAGAGAGGACATGGAGAGAAGGGAACCCTCTTACACTGTTGGTGGGACTATAAATTGGTATAGCCACTATGGAGAATAGTATGGAGATACCTTAAAAAACAAAACAGAGCTACCATTTGGCCCAATGATCTCATTCTTGAGCATATAATCAGAGAAAAACATGATCTGAAAGGATATACGCACCCCAATATTCATTGCAGCGCCGTTTACAATAGTGAAGATACGGAAACAACCTGAATGTCCTTCAACAGAGGAATGGATGAAGATGTGGTACATACATGCAATGGAGTATTATCAACCAGTAAAAACAATGGAATAATGTCATTTGCAGCAATATGGATGGACCTGGAGAGTGTCATATTGAGTGAAGGAAGTCAGACAGAGAAGGTGAAATATTGTGATATCCCTTATATGTGGAATATAAAATGTAGTGATACAAATGAACTTACTTCTAAAACAGAAACAGCCTCACAGACATAGAGAACAAGCTTATGGTTGCCAATGAGGTGGCGGGGGGGGGGGGGGGGAGAAATAGTTAGGAAGGATGGGAAGGACTTGTATACACTGCTATATTTAAAATGGATAACCAACAAAGACTTACTGTATAACACATGGAGCCCTGCTCAATGTTTTGTGGCAGCCAGGATGGGAGGGGAGTTTGGGGGTGAATGGATACATACATATGTGTGGCTGTGTCCTTCTGCTATTCACCTGAAACTATCACAACATTGGTAATAGGCTATACCCCAGTACAAAATAAAAGGTTCAAAAGGAAAAAAAAAGAAGAAGCAATAGTTAAGAAAACAAACACAACTGTTTTAATAGCTGACTTTACTTCTGATAGTAAAGTTTTCTTGAAAATGAAGGTTGGAGTTCAGGAAGCGACAAAGACAACACCATAAAATCAAGGTCAAAAATAATTTTAAGCATATAAAGCAGATGCTATATCTTAACTGTGTATAACTCATTCAAAGCAATATGTCATTGTAACATTGAAAGACTTTGGATCTCTATATGTTTAAGAAATATGTTTACCAAATTCTTTTTTTCATTCTTATGGTATTTAATTTTTTATCTTGTATTTTTAAAATTAATTTTATTGGAATATAGTTGATTTACAGTGCTGTAAATGTTACTTCTATTGTACAGCAAAGTGAATCAGTTATACACATAGAGTTCCCTTTTCTATAAAATAGGTCCTTCTTAGTTATCTATCTCATATATAGTTATCCTGTGTATGTGTCAGATTCAATCACCCCATTGTAAAATGAACATTTCTATAGCATGTGTGCCTCACAGAGTCCCTGGTCTCCTGGGAATAGTTCCTTTAGTGCTTACGTTTCTTTACTGTCAACTTAACTTTGATTCTTTAGGAGTTTGGCTGATCATATTTGCATATGTTTCACTTGTACCATAAACATCTGATGTGCTTGCTTTCCTGGGTATTACATTTGAGACTGTCTGCCTTTTAGTCATTGCTGGGGGGCAAGCACTGGAGTGAGAGGGAGGGCAGATGAGGCTGGATGAAGTTGGATCATACTGCAAACACTCTGGGAGAAAGGGGAAGTTGGATCATACTGCAAACACTCTGGGAGAAAGGGTCCAACAGTCCCAGCTACGGTCACTTTATCTCAAATTAAAAACCCCTGACCTGTTCCCTAATATGGTAGTTCTTGTCACCTCAAGTCTTATAAACATTAGACTTTTTCTAGTTTATCTGGGTAACTACTTTCTCCTTCCATAATCTGAAAATATGACCTTTTTGTTACATCCCATGCATTTCTCTTTGAATAGAGTATAAATGATCCCAACTATAAAATATGTTGATTCCCTGATGACTCAGATGGCAAAGAACCCACCTGCAGTGCAGGAGACCTGGGTTCAATCCCTGAGTTGGGAAGATCCCCTGGAGGAGGGCATGGCAACCCACTCCAGTATTCTTGCCTGGAGAATTCCCATGGACAGTGGAGCCTGGTGGGCTACAGTCCGTAGGGTCACAAAGAATCAGACATGGCTGGGCAACTAGGCAGCAGCAGCAGCATGAAATATGTTAAATGAAAGTTTTGTGTGACAGCTGGTCATAGTTAACTTATTTAGTAGTTTTTCCTCACTTGACTGAGAACAGCAGGTCTCCTCTGAATTATACCCTGGGACTACACAAGTTGTTGTCCAACTTGTGATGATATTGGATGATATTGAGATGATATTGTGACTAGAAAGGACAGTATTAATAATTATGCTGGGGAAAATGGGTGTAAACTACTACTGTCCCAGGCAAACCGATATGTATGGCTATATTCTAAGTATACTACTTTAGGATTTATGTAGTTTTTTTAAAAAGTTATATTGCGCTCAAGGATGCAATCATTTGTATTGATCTATTATTGTTTGTATACATATTTATTGTTGTTCAGTCACTAAGTCCTGTCAGATTTTTTGCGCCCCCACAGACTGCAGCATACCAGGCTCCTCTGTTCTCCTTCATCTCCCAGAGTGCATATATCATTTCTGTTCAGTTCAGTTCAGCCACTCAGTCCTGTCCGACTCTTTGCGACCCCATGAATCGCAGCACACCAGGCCTCCCTGTCCATCACCAACTCCTGGAGCTTACTCAAACTCATGCTCATCGAGTCGGTGAGGCCATCCAGCCATCTCATCCTCCGTCGTCTCCTTCTCCTCCTGCCCCCAATCCCATTCAGCATCAGGGTTTTTTCCAATGAATCAATGCTTTGCATGAGGTGGCCAAAGTATTGGAGTTTCAGTTTCAGCATCAGTCCTTCCAATGAACACCTAGGACTGAAGTCGTTTAGGATGAACTGGTTGGATCTCCCTGCAGTCCAAGGGATTCTCAAGAGTCTTCTCCAACACCACAGTTCAAAAGCATCAATTTTTCAGTGCTCAGCTTTCTTCACAGTCCAACTCTCACATCCATACATGGTCACTGGAAAAACCATAGCCTTGACCTTTGTTGGCAAAGTAATGCCTCTGCTTTTTAATATGCTGTCTAGGTTGGTCATCACTTTCCTTCCAAGGAGCAAGCGTCTTTTAATTTCATGGCTGTAATTACCATCTGCAGTGATTTTGGAGCTCAAAAATATTAAATCTGACACTGCTTCCACTGTCTCCCCATCTATTTCCCATGAAGTGATGGGACCAGATGCCATGATCTTAGTTTTCTGAATGTTGAGCTTTAAGTCAACTTTTTCACTCTCCTCTTTCACTTTCATCAAGAGGCTTTTTAGTTCCTCTTCACTTTCTGCCATAAGGGTGGTGTCATCTGCATATTTTAGGTCATTGATATTTCTCCCGGCAATCCTGACTCCAGCTTGTGCTTCCTCCAGTCAAGTGTTTCTCATGATGTACTCTGCATATAAGTTAAATAAGCAGGGTGACAGTATACAGCCTTGATGTGCTCCTTTTCCTATTTGGAACCAGTCTGTTGTTCCATGTCCAGTTCTAACTGTTGCTTCCTGACCTGCATACAGGTTTCTCAAGAGGCAGGTCAGGTAGTCTGGTATTCCTATCTCTTTCAGAATTTTCCACAGAGTGCATATATATATTCTCACAAATGAAAAGAGCAACTCTTAGAAACCTAAGGCTATATTTTGTGATTATTTTCATTTTCTTCAAGGTTCAAAATCAATACTTTTTCTAGGTAAATGTCTATAATTGTTTCATAATTATATGAAACATGACATGAATTGTTTCATAATTATTCTGACCATGACTTAAGTGGCCCAGATTAAAATAAAGCAGTTGACATTTTAAGTATACACCAGGAACATGTTAATCTTCCAACAACTTTATACATTATTTGTTTGACTGAATGTTAACTAGTAAATGAGATGCTTGATTAAAATATATGCAATACATTTTCCTCAAACATAGTATTAATTGCTTCTTTCTACTAAGCTCTCACTTTACTGAGCTCTTTTTATATATTGCTGTTTACTTCAATTATTGTTAATCTCCACATTGCATTATCTATGGTGTTATTACTGTTATTATTATCAAAATTATTAGATGAAGGAAACTGAGCAAGTTGTAGTTAACAAATGGGTTGGCATTTTCATCTAGAACTAAAAATAAAGTTGAGATCAGGAGACATTTTACACAGAAATGTCAAGATGGCAGAGACGAAGGAAGTTCATTCACCTTCTCCTGTGAGAACTCCAAAATTACAACTCGCTGCTGAACAGCCATCGAGAGGAGAATGTTGGGTCCCACCAAAGAAAAAGATACCCCACGTCCAAGGGCAAAGGAGAAGCCAAAGCCAGATGGCAGGAGGGGCAAAATCATGTTTGGAATAAAACCCCATACCGGCCAGAGAGGCTCAGAGGGCTCAAAGAAAAACTACTGCACACCAGGAGACCCCACAGAGACTGAGCCAGGTCTCCCTTTGAGTGTTTCTGTGTCTCCTCTGGAGCATGGGTCAGCACTAGCCTGCCACAGGGGAGGGAGCTCTAGGTGCATCAGACCTGGGTGTGGCATAAGCCCTCTTGGAGGAGATCACCATTAACCCCACCATAGAGCCACCAGAACTTACAAAGGACTGTGAAAACAGACTCTTGGAGGGCACAAACAAATGCTGTGAGCACCAGGACCCAGGAGAAATGAGCAGGGACCCCACAAGAGACTGACCCAGACTTGCCTGTGAGTGTCCAAGAGTCTCTGGTATACGCATGAGTTGGCATTGGCCTCCTGCAGGCTCAGGGGCACTGAGTGTAGAATTGCATGCACAGAACCTTTTGAAGGAGGTTGCCATTATCCTCATCACCTTCACCATAGTTTGGTCTCAGGTCAAATAACTGGGAGGGGACACAGCTGCACCCATCAAGAGAAAGTTGGATTAAAAATTACTGAACATTGCCCTGCCCATCAGAACAAGACTCGGTTCCCCCACAGTCAGTCTCTCCCATCAGGAAGCTTTCATAAGCCTCTTATCGTTATTGGTCAAAGGCCAGTCAACATGAAAACCACAATCACAGAAAACTAATCACAGCGATCACATAGACCACAGCCTTGTCTAACTCAATGAAACTGTGAACCATGCTGTGTGGGGCCACCCAAGGTGTGTGCCTTATGGTAGAGAGGTCTGACAAAATGTGGTCCACCAGAGAAGGCAATGGCAAACCGCTTCAGCATTTTTGCTTGAGAACCCCATGAACAGTATGAAAAAGCAAAAAGATATGACACTGAAAGATGAACTCTACAGTTCGGTAGGTGACCAATATGCGGCTGGAGATCAGTGAAGAAATAACTCCAGAAAGAATGAAGAGACAGAGCCAAAGCAAAAACAACACACAGCTGTGGATGTGACTGGTGATGGAAGTAAAGTCTGATGCTATAAAGAGCAATATTGCACAGGAACCTGGAATGTTAGGTCCATGAGTCAAGGTAAATGGGAAGTCTTCAAACAGGAGATGGCAAGAGTGAACATTGACATTTTAGGAATCAGTGAACTACAATGGACAGAAATGGGCAAATTTAACTCAGATGAGCTTTTTAGAAGAAATGGAGTAGCTCTCATAGTCAACAAAAAAATTCACAACGCAGTTCTTGAGTGCAATCACAAAAAACAATATGATCTCTGTTCATTTTCAGGGCAAACCATTCAATATCACAGTAATCCAAGTATATGCCCCAACCAGTAATGCTGAAGAAGCAGATGTTGAATGATTCTCTGAAGACCTGCAAGATCTTCTAGAACTAACACCCAAAACAGATGTCCTTTTCATTATAGGGGACTTGAATGCAATAGTAGGAAGTCAAGAGATTCCTGGAATAACAGGCAAATTTGGCCTTGGAGTACAAAATGAAGCAGGGCAAAGGTTAACAGAGTTTTGCCAAGAGAATGCACTGGTCATATCAAACACCAACTTCCAACAATACAAGAGAAGGCTCTACACATGGACATCACCAGATAGTCAATACCAAAATTGGATTGATTATATTCTTTGTAGGAAAGATGGAGATAATCAATATAGCCAACAAAAACAAGACCAGGAGCTGACTGTCACTCAGATCATGAACTCCTTATTGCCAAATTCAGACTTAAAATTGAAGAAAGTAGGGATAACCATTCAGGTATGACCTAAATTATATCCCTTATGATTATACAGTGGAAGTGACAAATAGATTTAAGGGATTAGATCTGATAGACAGGGTGCCTAAAGAACTACCAACAGAGGTTCATGACATTGTATAGGAGGCAGTGATCAAGACCATCCTCAAGAAAAAGAAATGAAAAAGGCAAAATGTTTGTCTGAGGAGGCCTTACAAATATCTGAGAGAGAAGAGAAGCTAAAGGCAAAGAGAAAAAGAAAGATATACCCATTTGATTGCAGATCCAAAGAATATCAAGGAGAGATAGGAAGGCCTGCTTCAGTGGACAAGGCAAAGAAATAGAGGAAAACAATAGAATGGGAAAGACTAGAGATCTCTTGAAGAAAATGCGATACCAAGGTAACATTTCATGCAAAAATGGACACAATAAAGGACAGAAATGGTATGGACCTAACAGAAGCAGAAGATATTAAGAAGAGGTGGCAAGAATACACAGAACTGTACAAAAAAGACCTTCATGACCCAGATGATCACAATGGTGTGATCACTCACTTAGAGCCAGACATTCTGGAATTTGGAGTCAAGTGGGCCTTAGGAAGCATCACTACAAACAAAGCCAGTGGAGCTGATGAAATTCCAGTTGAGCTATTTCAAATCCTAAAAGTTGATTCTGTGAAAGTGCTTCACTCAACATGCCAGAAAATTTGGAAAACTCAGCTTTGGGCACAGGACTGGAAAAGGTCAGTTTTCATTCCCAATCCCAAAGAAAGGCAATGCCAAAGAATGCTCAAACTACCGCACAATTGCACTCATGTCACATACTAGCAAAGTAATGCTCAAAATTCTCCAGTCCAGGTTTCAACAGTACATGAACTGTGAGCTTTCAGATATTCAAGCAGAATTTAGAAAAGGCAAAGGAACCAAAGATCAAATTGCCAGCATCGGTTGTATCATCTAAAAAGCAAGAGAGTTCCAGAAAAATATCTACTTCTACTTTATTGACTATGCCAAAGCCTTTGACTGGTTGGATCACACCTTATAGTGGAAAGTGAAAGAGGAGAGTGAAAAAGTTACCTTAAAACTCAACAGTCAGGAAACTAATATCATGGCATCTGGTTCCATCACTTCATGGCAAATAGATGGGGAAACAATGGAACCAGTGAGAGACTTTATTTTTTAGGGGTCCAAATTCGCTGCAGATGGTGACTGCAGCCGTAAATTTAAAAGATGCTTGCTCTTTGGAAGAAAAGCTATGACCACAGTAGACAACATATTATAAAGCAGAGACATTCCTCTGCCAACAAAGGTCCATCTAGTCAAAGCTATTGTTTTTCAAGTTGTCATATATGGATGTGAGAGTTGGACTCTAAACAAAGCTGAGCACCGAAGAACTGATGCTTTTGAACTGTGGTGTTGGAGAAGACTCTTGAGAGTCCCTTGGACTGCAAGGAGATCTAGCCAGTCCATCCTAAAGGAAATCAGTACTGCATATTCATTGGAAGGACTGATGCTGAACCTGAAACTCCAATACTTTGGCCACCTAATGGCAAGGAAATGACTAACTGGAAAATACCTCGATGCTGGGAAAGATTGAAGGCTGGAGGAGAAGGGGACAACAGAGGATGAGATGCTTGGATGGCATCACTGACTCATGCACATGCGTTTGAGCAGTCTCCAGGAGTTGGTGATGGACAGGGAAGCCTGGAGGGCTGCAGTCCATGGAGTCACAAAAAGTCAGACACAACTGTGTGACTGAACTGAAATTACACAAAAAGTCAAATAATAAAATTTTTAGTCTTTTTAGACCACATATGTTCTCTGTTACATATTCTTTATTAATTATTCCTGTCCCTTAAAAAAGGAACTTGATGAAGCCCATGGAATGCAATTTTCCCCCCATTCTGTAATGCATGGCATAATTTCTCTGTGCCATAGATAGTAAAATAAATGCTTTATGATTCTATAAAACACCTATAAATAACATGCTTTCTTTGTGACTTCGAAATCTCTATTCTTGACAAACCTGACTAGAATTGTTCCAAATTAATGCATATTAACTTAGCCTCATTATTCACAGTGCCTGGCCACATTTTGTAGAGAACCACTGACCATGTAACACCCTTCCTACTCATTTTTGTATTCCTTTGGGCCACTTCACCTTTCTGAGGAACAGGAGGGTGGGCTGCATGTGTTCTTAGCTTCGATTTCTATGCCTTCCTGGTCATTTATTATCAGTGCAATCTTGGGCAAGTAAATTGACTTTGGTGGTGGTTTAGTTCCTAAGTCGTGCCCCCATGGACTGTAGCTCACCAAGTTCCCCTGCTCATGGGATTTTCCAGGCAAGAATACCAGAGTGGGTTGCCATTTCTTTCTGTTTACTGTGCATCAAATTCATCATCTTTATAAGGTGACTAAATGATACAACCAAACTCTCTGTGTTGTTCCAGTTTAAAACAATGTCAAGCACATAGTAAGCCCTCAATAAAGCTATTATTATTATCTTTATTAGTTCTAGCTAAAGTCTACCACTAGAATCATACCTACTAGAATATTTTCAGTTTCTTTCACTTTAGTAATAATGTGCTTAACTACAGCAATATGAGACATGTGTTACCAGATGCAAGGGATTTAGTGTATCTTTTTTAAATTAATAAAGTAGTGCCCCTGCCTTGTCAATATATAAAATAATTATCTAAGTAATTATAATATCTAAATAGATATAATGAATGGTATTGTGGTTCAAAGTAAAGCTATGTTAGTTTTCTCAGAAGGAACAGCAAAGGCTTCATTGAGAATGTATAATGTGTGAAATATCTTTGAAAATTTGGGAAAACAATTGGGAATGCGTAGAGGACCATTGTAAAATTTTCGAAGGATGACACAGAGTGTTATCCTGAATGGTGAGATATGTGTTTGCCTTGACAAGATCTCAGGAAACATTGAACATACAGTACATCTCTTTCTAGAGAATCACACAATGTTGAGATATTTGACCTGCCTGGGGAATGCAGGATGGTTCATAGCCAAGGAGACTGCATGCTAAAAAGCTATGGCAAAGGTGTAAGTGGAAGGTAATCTAGATTCAAGAGAGTGTGATGGTAACAGAAAAGTTGAGATTGACTAGAAAGGATAAAATTTCTACTGGTAGCTTCCACCAACTACACATTTTGTGTGTGTGTCAACCCTATGTAATCAAAAGTTAATGTCTGGCTTAAACCCTTTTGTAATAGGGATAATCCTGTACCATTAATAGGGATTGGGAACTTATATGGAAAAGTTTTAGGAAATGGAGGAACTAGTGGAAGAGCAGGCAAAAAAATAGGAATCCTGGACAGAAAAGTAGAGAAACGGGGACTCCTTTAATAAATCATAGTTGAATCTATGGATCTCAAAATTGAACTCAATAGCAGAGACTTAGACAAAGAAGCAGGAGGGATACCAACACTGTTTTAGGAAGGATTGTGTACAGAAAATGAGAGCATTAAAAGAAATAACTTCAGAGTTAGCAGTGTCCAATCCAAAAAAATGTGAAGAAGGAAACTGACATGTTCAGTCACAAATTAACTGTTTTACCTTTATTACTCTATCCCAGAATTCTGCTAAGTGACATTCTGAACTGTGAATTCTAACAAATACAGAAACTATGTGAGCGTATTAGGAAATGCTAATCAATTAATTCAGAAAAAGCTACAACAGTTAATTCTCAGAATCTTAATGATACTTAAATTTAGGTTTTAAATTCTGGGCTGCATACTAGCACAGTTCCTGGAATATGTCAAACCTTGAAAACCTGCTGGTCATCACATAGTCATCCTCACAGACATTCATTCTCTTGCTGTTATACCTTTTGTGTTATTTAATAACATCATGCCTTTGTGCATCCAAGAAGTGAATTGTCACTGTCAAGCCCTATTTTATTATCATATCAACTATGTGAGATCCTAAAAATATACAAAATGATGGCAGCCATAGGCATCATTAACAAGAGCATTAGTTAGCTACTGCCACAAGAACCCCACAATGTGATGTTTTCAAACAACAGTAATGTAATCTTCTGTTCAGTATCTTATGTGGCAGTTACAATCAGCTGTATTCTCTTCCCCAGACTTCAGGTTGGCTTAGATCGTCTCTCTGTGTCTCATGTCTCTTTGGAATAGAACTTATCCGGAGTGTGTGGTGTTCTCCAAGTTTTCTGTCCTGAAGCACTGGTTACCTGGGTACTGCCCTTATAGAAAATCATCCATACCTAAGAGGTGAACCCCAAACTCACCTTTTTAAAGGTAAAGTCTTATCTGTTGGTATGTCATTGGCTAAAGCAAGTCATATGGCAAAGCACACAATCCAGTAAGGATGCTAATCAATAAGAGGACACAGCAAGACTCAACTATATGATAACACCGGCAGAATAAAGTGTGAGGATCAGTCACAACACAGGATCCCTTATCCCTACCTCCTCAACTTTTCCCTCTAGTACTTTTCTTAGTGGATTCAGTATTATCATTATTCTCTTTGATTATAATCACCACAATGGATCACACTTCTGTTTCTTTAATAAATAATGCAAATATCTGAGAGCAGTTTTAAAAATCAAAACAGGTGCAAGTAAAAGGTTTTGTTGCTTGCTTAATACATACTAATTAATCAGCAAGAAGACTGGAGATCTCTTCAAGAAAATTAGAGATACCAAGGGAACACTTCATGCAAAGATGGGCACAATAAAGGACAGAAATGGTATGGACCTAACAGAAGCAGAAGATATTAAGAAGATGTGGCAAGAAAATACAGAAGAACTATACAAAAAAGATCTTCATGACCCAGATAATCACGATGGTGTGATCACTCACCTAGAGCCAGACATCCTAGAATGTGAAGTCAAGTGGGCTTTAGGAAGCATCACTGTGAACAAAGCTAGTGGAAGTAATGGAATTCCAGTTGAGCTATTTCAAATCCTAAAAGAAGTGCTGCACTCAATATGCCCCCAAATTTGGAAAACTCAGCAGTGGCCACAGGATGGATAAAGGTCAGTTTTCATTCCAATCCCAAAGAAAGGAAATGCCAAAGAATGTTCAAACTACTGCATAATTGCACTCATGTCACACACTAGCAAAGTAATGCTCAAAATTCTCCAAACCAGGCTTCAACATTACATGAACTGTGAACTTCCAGATGTTCAAGCTGGATATAGAAAAGGCAGAGGAACCAGAGATCAAATTGCCAACATCTGCTGGATCATCAAAAAAGCAAGAGAGTTCCAGAAAACATCTACTTCTGCTTTATTGACTATGACAAAGCCTTTGATTGTGTGGATCACAACAAACTGTGAAAAATTCTTCAAAAGATGGGAATACCAGAACACCTTACCTGCCTGCTGAGAAATCTGTATGTAGGTTAGGAAGCAACAGTTACAACTGGACGTGGAACGACAGACTGACTCCAAATTGGGAAGAGAATATGTCAAGGCTGTATTGTCACCCTGCTTATAACTTAGATGCAGAGTACATCATGAGAAACGCTGGGCTGGATGAAGCACAAGCTGGAATCAAGATTGCTGAGAGAAATATCAATAACCTCAGATATGCAGATGACACCACCCTTATGATAGAAAGCAAAGAACTAAAGAGCCTCTTGAAGAAAGTGAAAGAGGAGAATGAGAAGTTGGCTTGAAACTCAACATTCAGGAAACTAAGATCACGGCATCTGATCCCATCACTTCATGGCAAATAGATGGGGTAGCAGTGGAGACAGTGACAGACTATTTTGGGGGGCTCCAAAATCACAGCCTATGGTGACTGTAGCCATGAAATTAAAAGACGCTTGCTCTTTGGAAGAAAAGTTATGACCAAACTGCAGAGCATATTAAAAAGCAGAGACATTACTTTGCCAACAAAGGTCTGTCTAGTCAAGGCTATGGTTTTTCCAGTAATCATGCATGGATGTGAGAACTGGACTATACAGAAAGCTGAGTGCCAAAGAATTGATGCTTTTGAACTGTGGTGTTGGAGAGGACTCTTGAGAGTCCCTTGGACTGCAAGGAGATCCAACCAGTCCATCCTAAAGGAGATCAGTCCTGCATATTCATTGGAAGGACCTAGGCTGAAGGTGAAACTCCAATACTTTGGCCATCTGATGAGAAGAACTGACTCATTTGAAAAGACCCTGATGCTGGGAAGGGTTGAAGACAGAAGGAGAAGGGGATGACAGAGGATGAGATGGTTGGATGGCATCACCGACTCAATGAGTTTGAGTAAACTCCGGGAGTTGATGATGGACAGGGAGGCCTGGCGTGCTGCATTCCATAGGGTCGCAAAGAGTTGGACATGACTGTGCAACTGAACTGAACTGAAGTTATCAGCAAAGAGGTGTCTTTTAATCTAAGCTTAAATAGGCCCTGCAGTTCCAAATGCCTTATATCCCCAGCATAGACTGATCATGGAATTCGTCACACTTTACATCCCCACCAATAAGGTTTTGTCATCAAACATGTTCCTGCTTCTAAAAATGATTATATTATGTGTGTCAATTAACATTTATCAAATAAAATATACAGCAGTTCTTTGAATCACTATATATACACTAAGCACTTTATGTTTGATAAAATTATGAAGCACTAACGTGTATTTTCCCCTGATTTTACATTTTTTATGTAGTGGACATTAACTGTATTCCATAGTGAGATATACACAATTGTAAATATAAATATCCCTGCTTATTAAATGTGTGCCTTCGGGAAGCATATTAAAGCTCCTCTTTATGCATAAAATAAATATAAAAATATCTATCTCATAATGTTTTATGAATAGTAAATAAGTTACATTAATCATGTGGCCCGCTGTTCCGTACATATAGTTACTAAATTTTTTCACCCATTCCCCAATAGATTTAACAACAGCTTAATTGCCTTTCAGCAACAATAATCAATAAATCCAAGAGTCTATTTTTATATCAGTTTTCTACTTATTTAAGTCTCAGTTAGAAGAGTGTATCTTTTTTTTCTTCCATTAAAGTTGTTTAATAATTTTTATTTTAAAATGCTCTGCTTAAAAATTAAGCATGACCCCAATGTTCATCACAGCACTTGTTTATAATAGCCAGGACATGGAAGCAACCTAGATGCCCATCAGCAGATGAATGGATAAGGAAGCTGTGGTACATATACACCATGGAATATTACTCAGCCATTAAAAAATTCATTTGAATCAGTTCTAATGAGATGGATGGAACTGGAGCCCATTATACAGACTGAAGTAAGCCAGAAAGATAAAGACCAATACAGTATACTAAAGCATATATATGGAATTTAGAAAGATGGTAACGATAACCCTATATGCAAAACAGAATAAGAGACATAGATGTACAGAACAGAATTTTGGACTCTGTGGGAGAAGGCGAGGGTGGGATGTTTCAAGAGAACAGCATCGAAACATGTATATTATCTAGGGTGAAACAGATTACCAGCCCAGGCTGGATGCATGAGACAAGTGCTCGGGCCTGGTACACTGGGAAGACCCAGAGGAATCGGGTGGAGAGGGAGGTGGGAGGAGGGATCGGGATGGGGAATGCATGTAAATCCATGGCTGATTCATGTCAATGTATGACAAAAACCACTACAATATTGTAAAGTAATTAGCCTCCAACTAATAGAAATAAATGGAAAACAAACAAACAAAAGAAGAATATACATGATACTACTTCACTTATATAAAATTGAAGTTAATGACTATATTAAAACTGGATAAAAAAATTAAGCATGATGCTTTAATACTTCTCAAATTTTGATCAATGATTATACAAAAACTATATAAAATAGCAACCACTCCTTGAATGATGTTGTTCTTCTATCTTATTTCATGCCTAATGTTCAAATAAAATAATTTTAGTGCTATCCAAATAGGTAAAGGAGTACATTCAGGCTGTATATTGTCACCCTGCTTATTTAACTTATATGCAGAGTACATCATGAGAAACGCTGGGCTGGAAGAAGAAGAAACTGGAATCAAGATTGTTGGGAGAAATATCAATAACCTGAGATATGCAGATGACACCACCCTTATGGCAGAAAGTGAAGATGAACTAAAAAGCCTCTTGATGAAAGTGAAAGAGGAGAGTGAAAAAGGTGGCTTAAAGCTCAACATTCCGAAAATGAAGATCATGGCATCTGGTTCCATTAGTTCATGGGAAGTAGATGGGGAAACAGTGGAAACAGTGTCAGACTATTTTTTGGGGCTCCAAAATCACTGAAGGTGGTGATTGCAGCCATGAAATTAAAAGATGCTTACTCCTTGGAAGGAAAGTTATGACCAACCTAAATAGAATGTTAAAACACAGAGACATTACTTTGCCAACAAAGGTCCGTCTAGTCAAGGCTATGGTTCTTTCAGTGGTCATGTGTGGATGTGAGAGTTGGACTGTGAAGAAAG
Organism: Odocoileus virginianus; assembly: GCF_023699985.2. Classification (NCBI taxonomy): domain Eukaryota; kingdom Metazoa; phylum Chordata; class Mammalia; order Artiodactyla; family Cervidae; genus Odocoileus; species Odocoileus virginianus. The sequence goes on from NC_069684.1 coordinate 66,979,476, forward strand.
CTGAGCGCCAAAGAATTGATGCTTTCAAACTGTGGTGTTGGAGAAGACTCTTGAGAGTCCCGTGAACTGCAAGGAGATCCAACCAGTCCATCCTAAAGGGGATAAGTCCTGGGTGTTCTTTGGAAGGACTGATGCTGAAGGTGAAACTCCAATACTTTGGCCACCTCATGCGAAGAGGTGACTCATTGGAAAAGACCCTGATGCTGGGAGGGACTGGGGGCAGGAGGAGAAGGGGCCGACAGAGGATGAGATGGCTGGATGGCATCACCCACTTGATGGGCATGAGTTTGAGTAAACACCGGGAGTTGGTGATGGACAGGGAGCCGTGGCGTGCTGCAATTCATGGGGTTGCAAAGAGCCAGACACGACTGAGCGACTGAACTGAATTGATCACAAAATAGCATGCTATCTTTAATTAAATTTAATCAGTTGAATCTGTTGGTTTCTAAAAAGTGTCGTTCTTTACTGCAAGAATAAGTGAGTATAATGTCTTTATCAACAGTATGTTATAACCTATTTTTCTCATAATACCCTCTCCTAAGCAGCTTCAGAGAACTGAAGTGCAGATGAATAAAACATGTGTTTATCACAGTGGGTGAAGAGACAATGACAAGTTTCTCATCTTCTATCCATGGCTGTTGTCAGACGGGGGAGGAGTTGAGACGGCCAGAAACTAGAATGACCCATCGAACTGCATTTAGATGTGATTGCTTTATTTTGGTTTTGTTAGGAAGCTTAAGTCATACTACAAGTGAAAACAAAGACAGAAAATTACATGTGTAGGAACTACTTTTAATTATAGGTATCTTTAAAATGTAGCCATTACTTGTCATTGTCTCTTCACAAAGTACAAAGTAGAAAGAAAATCTGTGTTTTAGAGTGAAAAGCAATCATAATATCCACACTTAAAATATGTTAGCATATATTTTTAAATTATTTTTTAACCCTTTTAGTAAAGTATAGTTGATTTACAATATTGTGTTTGTTTCAGGTGTACAGAAAAATGATACAGTTATATAGATATGTGTGTATATATATATGTATATATATATACACACATATGTATACTTTTTCAGATTCTTTTCCATTATAAATCATTACAAGATATCGAATATATTTCCTGGTGCTATAAAGTGGGTCCTTGTTGTTTGTTTCATACACAGTAGTGTGTACCTGTAAATCCCAAACTCCTGCTCTATCTCTGCCCCTGCTCACTACCACCCTTGCTATCCCCTTTGGTACCAGAAGTTTTGTTTGTTTGCTTGTGAATCTATTAAAGTTTTCTCTGGGTATGTGCCCAGGAATGGTACTGCTAAATCATACGGTAAATTCTATTTTTAGTTTTTTAAGAAGCCTCTGTACGGTTCTGCACAGTGGCTGCAGAGATTTTATATTCCTACCAACAGTGTGGGAGGGTCTCCTTCTCTCCACTCCCATTCCAGCATTTGTTACTTGCAGACTTTAATGATGGCCATTCTGACTGGTCTGACCTCATTACATTTTGATTGACATTTCTCTAATAATTAGTGATATTGAGCATCTTTTCATGCGTGTGTTTTTTTGAGAAATGTCAATTAAGGTCTCCTGTCCATTTTTTGAGTTGTTTGTTTTTTCATATTAAGCTATATGAGCAGTATGTATATTTTGGAAATTAATGCTTTGTGGGTAGCATCATTTGAAAATATTTCCTTCCAGTCTATAGATTATTTTTGTCTTGTTCAAAATATGTCATTATATTTTAAAGTGAGGAATGTCTACTTATTGTGTGACAAGATACTGCCTACTATCCACTTGATCCAATCAAGGATACTAAGTCTTTCAATAAAGTTATTAACTTTAGCCTGACATAGTCCCATAAAACTATTTTTCTTTTGATTATATGTTAAAATGTATAATTTAAAATCATATAATAAAAATATCACTTAGGAGAAGAAATGCTTGATGGATTCTTATTAGTGTTCTTCATGTATATGAGGATTTCAGTAAAAAAATGGGGGACAGTGATTATTTTCTTTTCTTTTTCAAGTGCCTGTGAAAGTCATTGAAATAGTTGGAACACTGTTAAGTATAGCAATACATTTTGAGAAAAAAATCACATGGTGACTATACATTATTGAAGAAGTAAGTAACCTATAGGGCCTTGTCTTTTTAACATATATGACAGTTAAGGCAGAAGTTTGCTCATGGGCAGAGAAATAGCTAAATTATCTACTCAGTCTCTTTAGTTTGGATAATTGATATCTACATCAAGAAATTTAAAGTACTATTAGATTAACTTCCTCAATTTTCTTCTTATAAATCAAACAGTTAAGCACTTATTTTATGTGTAAATTGCAGATTTAATATGCAAAATATTGGCACAGCATCCCTGCTCAATGTTATGACACTGTAACAGTGGAACTTATGAGACACATTACTAAAAAGTGATAAAAAAGAACCTAAGTCAGAACATCACACCTTAGCTCTCATGAACCATTGAAAATTGGCTTATAAATGGCTGGAGCCCAAAGTCATAATAAACGGAAAGATGATTATGCACTTTTAATAGTGTCCTGATGTAAGGTGCAGTGGTCTCAAAAGTAGTAAGTTATGATGGGTTATGTGTTTTCCACGGCTTTCAGGAGAGTCATTGATTGTACCACTTAAAAAGTGTATTAATACCTGGAGATTTTTGAATAGGGTATGAGGTGTGTAAATGAGTCACTTATAACCATTTCAATGACAGGTGCAAGAGTTTTATGTATTAACTACAAAGGAAGCTAAATACAGTTATTGAAAAACCACAGGCCCTTAAAAAGCCTCGTACCCAGAATTTCAGAAGGAAAAAACAAACAAAAACCAAAAAACAGAAGAATGAAGAAAGTGAAAAAAAATCTAACAAATTAACTATTTTGACTAATAGTATTATTAAACATAAAGTTTAATTAGTACACAGTATTACTAATAGTTATTAAAATTAAGTTCTAAAACATAACAACTGAGATTCCTAGAAGTATTTTTCACATACAGTCCTATGCTCAGGCCTCTCATCTTTTCTTACTATTTTCCCTTAATGATTTGTTTTAGTCTCACAGTATCAGAACATGTGCAGATATTCCACCTTTGAGATTTATTTCCGTGACATCCTTACACAGTTATGCTAACCTGTGTTCCCACTGCCACGGCTCTAACTTGGGTTTTCATTGCTTATAATGACACACACACACACACACACACACCTTTCCCCTCCAATTAAAGGCTCTTATTTATCTGTAATTCATTTGAATTAGATATCTCTGACAGTTTCTGACCACTCTATCTCCTTACTTTTTATATTATTGTAAACACTTTCTCTATTTTCTCTCATCAAATATATAAATGCCATCCATTCAAATTTCTTCAAGAAGACTTCTAGAAAAAAATATTCCATTTTTTGTGTTGATAGAATATTTTGCATTAAATAGTTATGACACTTGCCACATTCTGCCTGTATTTCAATGCTATTTGTTCTTACCTCTGCTCTTAGATTACAACTATGTAAGGTTATTTTTTCATTATTATATTTACTAAAATAAGAGGTATTTTGTGCAGGTTTCCTGAATTGATACGAAATGGCAAGACAGAAAGTTACAATCTCAACTTGGCAATTGCAGAGAAACAATTGAAAAAAAAAAAAAACTTTAGTGATTTTGATATATCATTTAACAATATAAAAAATGAAATTAGTGTCTAAAACATTTTTTTGCACATATTCAGCAAGCATTGATTAAGTATATATGTTGTCAGAAACTGGCAGTGTTGGGATAAAAAGGCAGCATTCAAATTCCTCCATAAGTGGGAAAATGGCCTTCCCAGGTGGCTCAGAGGATAAAGAGTCTGCCTGCAATGTGTGAGACGGGTTTGATCCCTGGGTTGGGAAGATTCCCCGTAGAAATGGCTACCCACGCCAGGACTCTTGCCTGGAAACTTCTGTGGACAGAGAAGAGTGGTTGTCTGCAGTCCATGGGTTCACAAAGAATCGGACATGACTGAGCAACTAACACTTTAACTTTCACTTCAAGTGAGAAAATGAAGCATGCATGAGGTCAGCGAGTGAGAGAGCAATGTTAACAAACACAGTGATCCTGCCAGAAGGGAGAGCCTCTGGAAACCTGGGGGAGGGGGATCCTACCCCGGTTTCGGGTGTGAAGGGGCCGGGGAAGTTCATAGTGACTTCACACATAAACTCCTGACATTTTAAACTTCTTGTCAGATAGGAATTCTGCTGAAATAATCAATAACACTAAACACACCCATAAATATTACATCAGTCATCTTTAAGATATGAATCTTGAATAGCTACTGAAAGGGCAATTCAGTTACTGAGGAAAGTGGGTAAATAAAATATTAAGAATACAAGGTGCCTTCATGTTGATTTTAAAAATGGAAAAAGACATTTTACCATATACAGAAAAATCAACTGAAAACGATTTAAAGACTTAAATGTAAGACATAAAGCTGTAACACTCCCTGAAGAAAACATGTAGGAAAAGCTTCTTGACTTTGCTATTGGTAATAGTCTCTTGGATTTAACCCCAAAAGTACAGACAAAACTAAAATTAGACAAGTGGGACTGCATCAGACTAAAAGCTTCTATACAGCAAATAATCAGCAGACTAAAAAGGTAAGCTATGGAATGATAAAAAAAAAATATTTGCAATTATATATCTAATAAGGGATTAATATGCAAAGTTTATAAGAATCTCTTGCAAGTCAATGACAGAAAATACAAGTATTTTGATCTAAAAATAGGCAAATAACTTAAATGAGTGTTTCTCTAAGAAGACAAACACTTGGCCCAGAAGTATATGAAAAGGTGCTCGACATCACTAATTACCAGAGAAATGAAAATCAACCCACAGGAGCTATCACCTCACACCTGTTAGGATGCCTATTATATAAAATAACAAAAAACAAAAAACCCACAAATGGCAAGTACTGGTGAGGACGTAGAGAAATTAGAAAATATATACATTGTTTTGGGGAGTGTAAAATGGTGTGGCCACTATGGAAAAAAGTTATGGAAGTTTCTCAAAACAAAACTATAACCACTATGGAATCCAGCAATGCTGTTTCTGGATATATATCCAAAGGAATTGAAATTAGAATCTCAGAGAGATACCTATACCCCTATGTTCATTGTAGCAGTAGTCACAATGGCTAAGGTATGGAAGCAGTCAGAGTGTCTATCAACAGATGAATCAAAAAAATGTGCCATATGTTACATGTGCACAGGGGTGTTATTCAGCATTAAAAAAAAAAGATGTTACTATTTATGTCAACATGGGTGGCTCCAGATGACTTTATGCTATGTGAGATGAGCCAGTCACGGAAAAATACTGCATGTGTCCACTTACATAGGATCTAAAACAGAGTCTTAGAGGCAGAGAACAGAATGGTGATTGCCAAGGATGAGCAGAATGGGAAATAGGAGTTTTTGCTTAGTGGGTATAGAGTTTCAGTTATGGGAGATGAGTAAGTTCTAGAGGTATGCCGTAAAACACAATGCCTGTAGTTAACAGTATGATACTGTGTACCTCAAAACTCATTGAGAGGGTAGACAGCATGTTAAGTAATCTGACCACAAAATACACACACAAACAGAAGCACACAGGCATTTTTGGCAGTGTCTCGTGCCTTGATTATGGTGATGGTATCATGAGTGCGTACTTAGGTCCAACCTCATCAAAGTGTATCAGAACTGTTTGTGTCCATTATGCCTGGATCTTAAGGAACAGAGAAGAGTAAAGTAAGGTACTTCACCCTGGCCTTCCCCCACCATGAGGCCGTGGCTCTGCTTCTCCCCTCACGGCCACAGCTGCATCAGCTTCCAGTGCTCTTTGGTCACTAGAATACATCTTTTGCTGGGTTCAGAGATGCTCTTTCCCCTTGTTCCTTTTTACTTTGGGATGATAATTTCATGCTGTAGCTCCCTCCTGGAAAACCCCGTCCTCCCTTGTTTGTTTCTCCTAACTGCCAGCATCTTCATAAATAGTTCCTCTACTCAACACTACTCAGTGAACCTACTTGAAGGTGCCATCTCTTTCCTGCTAAGGTATGTGTGCGTGCTAAGTTGCTTCAGTCATGTTCCAGTCCTTGTGATCCTGTAGACGGTAGCCCACCAGTTTCCTCTGTCCATGTATTCTCCAGACAAGAATACTGGAGTGGCTTGCTATGCCCTCTTCCAGGGGACCTTCCCAACCCAGGGGTGGAACTTGTGTCTCTACCTGCATTGGCAGGTAGGTTCTTTACCACTAGCGCCACCTGGAAAGCCCTGCTAGGGTATAGTTTTATACTTTTATTTGACTACAATTGTTAATTATATTGGTACCTTTTATATACCATAGCTTTTTTTAAGCAGGTCAATTATTAATAGCAAGGTCTTAAGTGGAAAACATGCTAATGGGACAATAGCTAATTTACCATTTTAACTTCTTGGTGAATTTTTACTTTTATGTAGCCATCCTATTTATAATTCATTGTTTGTTGTTGTTAGTTCACATCATAAATTTTTACATTTCAAAGTCTAATTTAACATGGTAAAATTCATATACTTTTGTACAGACTCTATGAGCTATAAATAACACCAAAATCAAGACTTATATTAGTTTTATTGCATTCTCCCTAAGCATTTTCTATTTATTTTTTAAATGAAATATAGTTGATGTATTATACTGTGTTAGTTTCGATGACACAGCATAGTGATTCAGCTACATATATATTTATAAATTTTAGCTATATATCTCTTTCAGATTACATTATATTTTAGGTTACTGTAAGATATTGAGTATGGTTCCCTACCTAAAAACTAAGTCCTTGTTTCTTATCTATTTTAAGTATAGTAACTTGTATCTACTAATCCCAACTCCTAATTACCCCTCCTTCCCTCTCCCCTTTGGTAACCTTAAGGTTTGTTTTCTATGTCTGTGATTCACTTTCTGTTCTGTATATAGAACCATTCATGTTATTTCTTAGTCTCCACATGTAGATGACCTCACATAGTATTTGTTTTTCTCTGCCTGATTTACTTCACTTAGTGTAATATTTCTAGGTCCATCAATGTTGCTTGAAATGGAAATATTTCTTCTTTTTTAAAGACTGAGTAAAATTTTTATATATATATATATATATATATATAATATCACATTGTTTTAAGCCAATATGTAATATATTATATATATTGTATCACATCTTTTTAAGCCAATCTCTGTTCATGAGCAAGAAATGGAAATATATCTTCTTTTTTAAATACTGAGTAAAATTCCATTTTTATGTGTGTGTGTGTATATATATATATAATATCACATTGTTTTAAGCCAACATATACAATATATAATATGTATATTATATCACATCTTTTTAAGCCAATCTCTGTTCATGAGAATAGAGTTTTTTCCATGTCTTGGCTATTATAAATTGTTAGTCAGTCACTCAGTTGTGTCCAACTCTACGCAACCCCATGGACTGCAGCACGCTAGGTTTCCCTGTCCTTCACCATCTCACAGAGTTTGCTCAAACTCATGTCCACTGAGTCAGTGATGCCATCCAAACATTTTGTCCTCTGTTGTCTCCTTCTCCTCATGCCTTTGACCTTTTCCAGCATCAGTTCAGTTCAGTTCAGTTCCTCAGTCATGTCTGATTCTTTGTGACCCCATGAATCGCAGCACGCCAGGCCTCCCTGTCCATCACCAACTCCCGGAGTCTACCCAAACCCATGTCCATCGAGTCGGTGATGACATCCAGCCATCTCATCCTCTGTCATCCTCTTCTCCTCCTGCCCCCAATCCCTCCCAGCATTAGGGTCTTTTCCACTGAGTCAGCTTTTCATATGAGGTGGCCAAAGTATAGGAGTTTCAGCTTCATCATCAGTTCTTCCAATGAACACCTAGGACTGATCTCCCTTAGGATGAACTGGTTGGATCTTCCTGCAGTCCAAGAGACTCTCAAGAGTCTTCTCCAACACCACAGTTCCCAGCATCAAGGTCTTTTCTAACAAGACAACTCTTCATCTCAGGTGGCCAAAGTATTGGAGTTTCAGCATCAGTCTTTCTAATGAATATTCAGGATTGATTTCCTTTAAGGTTGACTGGTTTGATCTCCTTGCAGTCCACGGGACTCTCAAGAATCTTCTCCAATACCACAGCTCAAAAGCATAAATTCTTCGGCTGAACGCCTTCTTTATGGTCCACCTCTCACATCCTTACATGACTACTGGAAAACCATAGTTTTGACTAGACAGACCTTTGTTGGCAAAGTAATGTTTCTGCTTTTTAATATGCTGTCTAGTTTGGTCATAGCTTTTCTTCCAAAGAGCAAGCATCTTTTAACTTCATGGCTGCAGTCACCATCTGCAGTGATTTTGGAGCCCCCCAAAATAAAGTCTGTCACTGTTCCCATTGTTTCCCCATCTATTTCCCATGAAGTGATGGGACCAGTTGCCATGACCTTCATTTTTTGAATGTTGAGTTTTACACCAAGGTTTTCACTCTCCTCTTTCACTTTCATCAAGAGGCTCTTCAGTTCCTCTTCACCTTCTGCCAGAAGGGTGGTGTCATCTGCATATCTGAGGTTATTGATATTTCTCCTGGCAGTCTTGATTCCAGTTTGTGCTTCATCCAGCTTCTATATAATAAAATAATTATATATAGCATAAATATTCTGATTTATGTTATTTTATATTTATAACATATATATATTTATATAATGTTTAGATTAACACTGTTTACAATGGATTGACTTATATCCATGCAATATAAATAGTGCTGCTCTAAACACTGGGTTGCAAGAATTCTTTCAAGAGCATCTCCAGTCCTGGATGTATATCTAGGAAGCACAAACTTTCTTCAGAATTTCCTATTTTTCTAGTCAACTTCCTTCTCTCAAACCTTTTCCTGACATATTTCATGCCCCTATAATTTGTCTTTCCAAGAATGTTATGTAAATCCAATTATACATCACATTGCCTTTTAAGCCTAGACTCTATTCTTGGCGTAGTGTATTGGGATTCCTCCATGCTGTTGCATTTATCAGTAGTTTGTTCTTTGTGCTTTTTTGTTGCTGAGTAGTGTTCAGTTGTATGTATAAAGCATAGTTACGTACTTACCAGTTGATGGGTATTTGGACTGTTTCTATATTTTCCTAATTATTAATAAGCCATTTTTAACTTTTGGCACAAAATGTAAAAAGATTCAGTATCAATTATTTGATATTTTGGTAATTTTCAGAATATTTATGTTATATATAATTATAATAATATATTTAATATGTCTAAATATCTATTAACATGCTATAAATATCAATTTCACTTAAACTATTAGATATTTGGCTTTAATCATAGTAAATTTTAAAATGTGTGACATTATATCAGTAACCTTATATTCTTTTTATTGAAACTGTTTCCAAAATAAACAGTTGCGTATATTTAATCAATACGGATAGGCCGCCCACTCCAGTATTCTTGAGCTTCCCTGGCATCTCAGACAATAAAGAATCCACCTGCAATGCAGGAGACCTGGGATCGATCCCTGAGTTGGGAAGATCCCCTGGATGAGGGTGTGGCAACCCACTCCAGTATTCTTGCCTGGAGAACCCCCAAGGACAGAGGAGCCTGGCGTGCTACAGTCCACTGTGTTGCAAAGAGTCGGACATGAATGAGCATCTAAGGACAGGACAATTAATGAATAAAATTTAGTAAAACTTACTCAGGTAGATTATACAAAATGCAGTAATAGAAAAGGGAAAAATGTATAAAATAAAGCTAAATTGTATTGAAATTTGGGTCAGTTTGAGACTCACAATGATGGGACCACACATATAGTCTTTTATTTCATACATAACACTGGAACATTGTCAGAGAAGCAAAATTGTTAATGACATTTTCTTATAAGCCTATCCCCTTTTTTCATTTCATTTTGAACTTATGAGAATAATTTTGAAAAGCCTTAGAAGGGAGAAACTGTGTTCCTAAAGTGAATTCTCCAAATTGCTATTCCTGAAATTAATCACAATAAAATGTTTTGTCAAGACCTAGTTGTTTTTAATTATGGTTAAGTAACAACAGTTATTTAAATAAGTTTTGCCCAGAGTCGCTAATTTGATTTTTTTTCAAAGTTGGTAAGCATCCCAGTGCAGATTTATGATAGACAGAAGATCTGATAAATTCTATTTATCAGTGCTTATTAACAAAGCACCAAGGAAACATCAACTATCTCACCATTTTTTTTTATTATTTATGAAAACATATAAAATTATTCTATAACTGCTTAAAGTGACCAGTAGTTTCTGCCCTGATATCTGAAAACTCTCTTCTCTTTATGGTATACTTCATTGGCTTCATTTTGCCATTTGAGATTATATATGTCCTGAAATGTTGTTAATATTATGGATAAGTCCATACCAAAAATAAATTAAGAATTCCATTTTAAAAGGAGTACATATAGAACTGTTTTATATCATTTTTTAAAAAATTGAAGTATAGCGAATTTGCAATGTGTCAGTTTTAGGTTTACAGCAAAGTAATTTCATATATATATGCCAAATTGTCTTCCAGAGTGACCATATCATTTTGAATTTGCATCAAGAATGAATAAGAATTCCTGTTACCCCACATCCACCCCAGATTTGATTTTATCAGTGTTCTGGGTTTTTCATATATATGTAAATATAACTTTCAGTCCAGAAATTTATACCCAGAAAAAATTTTCCAAGAAAATTTTCAGGCAAACAAGAATTGGGAGAACATATTGCCAGTAGACCACCCTATAAGAAATGTTAAAAGAAATTCTTCAGGAAAAAGTTGCATGTAACTTTAAAACTTGGAACAAGGTTCCAAGAGAGAAATGAGTTTTGAAAACATAAATTAATATAAAATAAAATGCATTATTCTTACTTACCTTAATTGCTCTAATTAATAATTGACTTCTAAAAGCAAAGTTAGTAGCAATGTGTTGTCTTCATAGCACATGTAAAAGTAAAATATATGACAAATATAGCAGAAATTACATCAAGGAAGAATGCCATTGTGCAGTTTTAAGGACTTTCTTTTATATATGAAATGCTGCTGCTAAGTCACTAATCGTGTCCGACTCTGTGTGACCCCATAGATGGCAGCCCACCAAGCCCCCCGTCCCTGGGATTCTCCAGGCAAGAACACTGGGGTGGGTTACCATTTCCTTCTTCAATGCATGAAAGAGAAAAGTGAAAGTGAAGTCACCCAGTTGTGTCTGACTCTTAGCGATCCCATGGACTGCAGCCCACCAGGCTCCTCCATCCATGGGATTTTCCAGGCAAGAGTACTGAAGTGGGGTGCCATTGCCTTCTCCATATATATGAAATAGTATAATATTATTTGATAGTAGAAGTGCATATAGAAATTATGTTTACACTATACTATAGTCTATTAGGTATGCAATAGTATTATGTCTAAAAATCAATGTACATACCTAAATTTGAAAAAAAAATTAACTTCTAAGAAAACTAACCATCTGAGCCTTCATCAAGTCATAATCTTTTTGCTGTTGGAAAGTGTTGCCTTGGTATTGATGGCTGACTTATCAGGGTGGTGGTTGCTGAAGGTTAGGGTGCCTGAGGCAATATCTTAAAATACATAGACTTGGAGTTTGCCACATCCAGACTGACCATTCCTTTCACAAAGACTTTCTCTGTAGCATGTGATGCTGTGTGATAGCATTTTACCCACAGTAGAGATTCTTTCAAAATTGGAGTCAATCATCTCAAACCCCACTGCTGCTTTGTCAACTAAGCTTATGTAATGTTTAAATCCTTTGTTGTCATTTCAATAATCTTCACAGAATTATCACCAAGAGTAGTTTCTATCTCAAGAAACCACTTTCTTTGCACATACTTAAGAAGCAACTTCTTATCCTTCAAGTATTATCATAAGGTTGCGGCAATTCAGTTTCATCTTCAGGCTCTAATTTTAGTTCTCTTTCTATTTCTGCTGCATCTATAGTTCCTTTTTTTTTTTTGATTAAGTCTCAAACTCTTCAAAGTCATCCGTGAGGGTTGAAACCAACTTCTTCCAAATTCCTGTTAATGTTAATATTTGACCTCTCCCCATGAATCATGAATATTCTTATGGTGCCTCGAAGCTAAATCCTTTCCAGAAGATTTTCAATTTATTTTGCCAAGATCTATCAGAGGAATTACTAATCACTATCTATGACAGCTGTGGCCTTACAAAATGGATTTCTTAAACAATAAGACTTGAAATTTAAAACTACCTCTTGATCTATGAACCGACAGAATGAGTGTTGTGTTAGCAGGCATGAAAACAACATTAATCTTGTACATTTCCATCAGAGCTTTTGGGTGACCAGGTGCATTGTCAATGAGCGGTAATGTTCGGAAAGAAACCTTTTTTTCTGAGCAGTAGGTGTAATCAGTAAATCATCTTGGAGGTTTTATTATTCTATTTATAGGTCATGCAGGATAGACTTAGCATAATTCTGTTAAGGATCCTAGGATTTTCAGAATGGTAAATGAGCATTGTCTTCAACTCACTGTCAACAGCTGCATTAGCCTCTAATGATAGAGTCAGCCTGTCCTTTGAAGCTTTGAAGACAGACAGTGACTCCTCTCTAGCTATGAAAGTCCTAGATGACATCTTCTGCCAATTGAAAGTTGTTTGGTATACATTGAAAATCTGTTGTCTAATGTAACCACCTTTATTAACGATCTCAGCTAGATCTTCTGGATACCTTGCTGCTGCTTCTACACCAGCACTTTTTGTTTTAATTAATTTATTTTTTATTGAAGGATAATTGCTTTACAGAATTTTGCTGTTTTCTGTCAAATCTCAACATGAATCAGCCATAGGTATACACATATCGCCTCCTTTTGAACCCCCCTCCCAGCTCCCTCCCCACCCCATTCCTCTAGGTTGATACAGAGCCCCTGTTTGAGTTTCCTGAGCCACACAGCAAATTCCTGTTGGCTCTCTATTTTACATATGGTAATGTCACTTTCCAAGTTACTCTTTCCATACATCTCACCCTCTTCTCCCCTCTCCCCATGTCCGTAAGTCTATTCTCTATGTCTGTTTCCCCACTGTTACCCTGTAAATGAATTCTTCAGGATGCATTTTCTAGATCACATACACCAGCACTTGCTTCTTCTCCTTGCACTTTTATGTTATAAAAATGGTTTCTTTTTTTAAACTTCATGAGCTTCAAACTTTTCTGCAGCTTCCTCACTGTTCCCAGCCTTCATAGAATTGAAGGGAGTTACAATCTTACTCTGGATCAGGCTTTGGCCTTAAGAGAATGTTTCAGTTGGTTTGATCATCTGTCTAGACCACTAACACTTTCTCATAACACCAATAAAGCTCTTTCCTCTTCTTATCACTTGTATGATCACTGGAGTAATGTTTTTAATTTCCTTCAAAAATTTTTCCTTGTCATCAAAATTTGGCTAGCCATTTGGTGCAAGAGGTCTAGTGTCTTTTTTGGCTTTCAACATGCTGTCCTCACAAAGCCTAATAATTTCTCGCTTTTGATTTAAAGTGAGAAACATGTGACTCCTTCTTTCACTTGAACACTTAGAGGCCACTGTAAGGTTATTAACTGGCCTAATTTCAATACTGTGGTGTCTCACGAAATAGGGAGATTGAGGAAAAGGAGAAAGATGGAAGAATGGCCAGATGGTGGAGTAATCAGGGCACACACATTTATGGATGAAGTTTGTCATCTTGTATGGGCATGGTTCATGGCACACACCCCCTCCCACCAACTACAATAGTAACATCAAAGATCAATGATCACAGGGAGAAGGCAAGGGTGGGGTGTTTCGAGAGAACAGCATCGAAACATGTATATTATCTATAGTGAAACAGATCACCAGCCCAGGTTGGATGCATGAGACAAGTGCTCGGGCCTGGTGCACTGGGAAGACTCAGAGGGATTGGGTGGAAAGGGAGGTGGGAGAGGTGATCGGGATGGGGAATACATGTCAATCCATGGCTAATTCATGTCAATGTATGACAAAACCCACTACAATATTGTAAAGTAATTAGGCTCCAACTAATAAAAATAAATGGAAAAACAAAAACAAAAACAAATGTAATAATAATAAAAAGTTTGAAATATTATAAGAGTTACAAAATATGACACAGAGACACAAATTGTGCTGAAGCTGTTGGAAAAATTGCATCAATTGACTTGCTAGACATGGGGTTGCCATAAACGTTTGATTTGTTAAGAAAAAAAATGCAATGTCTGAAGAGCACAATAAAGCACAGCGCAATACAATGAGGTTGCCTGTATATTAAAAAATAGGTAAATGGTCCAAATAAACATACCAACCAAAAGACATAGATTTCTTTCTGGGTTACTTCATGCTGTATAATGGGCTCCAGTTTCATCCACTTCATTAGAACTGATTCAAATGCATTCTTTTTAATGGCTGAGTGATATTCCATGGTGTATATGCACCACAGCTTTCTCATCCATTCATCTGCTGATGGGCATCTAGGTTGCTTCCATGTCCTGGCTATTATAAACAGTGCTACAATGAACATTGGGGTGCACATGTCTCTTTCAGATCTGGTTTCCTCGGTGTGTATGCCCAAGAGTGGGATTGCTGGGTCATATGGCAGTTCTATTTCCAGTTTTTTTAAGGAATCTCCACACTGTTCTCCATAGCGGCTGAACTAGTTTGCATTCCCACCAACAGTGTAAGAGGGTTCCCTTTTCTCCACACCCTCTCCAGCATTTATTGCTTGTAGACTTTTGGATAGCAGCCATCCTGACTGGCGTATAATGGTACCTCATTGAGATTTTGATTTGCATTTCTCTAATAATGAGTGATGTTGTAAGCCAGAAAGAAAAACACCAATACAGTATAGTAATGCATATATATGGAATTTAGAAAGATGGTAACGATAACCCTATATACAAGACAGAAAAAGAGACACAGATGTATAAAACAGACTTTTGGACTTTATGGGAGAAGGCGAGGGTGGGATGATCTGAGAGAACAGCATTGAAACATGTTTATTATCAAGTGTGAAACAGATCGCCAGTCCAGGTTGGATGCATGAGACAAGTGCTCGGGGGTGGTGCACTGGGAAGACCCAGAGGGATGGGATGGGGAGGGAAATGGGAGGGGGGTTCAGGATGGGGAACACATGTAAATCCATGGCTGTTCATGTTAATGTATGGCAAAAACCACTACAATATTGTAAAGTAATTAGTCTCCAACTAATAAAAATAATTGGGGGGAAAAAAGACATAAATTATCAGACTAGATAAAAAACCAAGATCCACTTATATTGTGTCTACCAGAATCACATTTAAATATAAACAAAATTAGAATATAAAAGTAAAAAGATTAGAGGAAACAATACCATACAGATACTGACTGAAAGAAAACTGTAATAGTTATATTAATTTCTAAATGAAGAATATTTTCACAGATAAAAAGTACATATGTAATAATAAAGGAGTAATTTCTCAAAGAATATATAACAGATACATAACACATAGCAAGAGTAAATCAAAATACATGAGATAAACACTGATAGATCTGAGGTGAGACATTAGCTTCAGTAATCACAGCATATTATACTCAGTAATTAACGAAAAAATTTATAAAAAACACTATCAAGCAACTTAATGTAATCAACATTTATAGAACACTTCACACAGTGTTAGAATATATAGCTGTCTTTACTGTGCATGGAACATCAACCAAGATAGACCATATCTTTGTAATAACTTTAAGAGATTAGAAATTATATAAAAAATGGTCTCAGGTTATATGAAAACAAACTAAAATTAAGTAATAATTATATATCTGGGAAGTCCACAATTGTTTAACAAATTAAAAAATTCAATTCTAAACAATTCAAGTTTCAAAGAGTCAGTTTCAAGAAACTTTAAATCTGTATACCTACCTAGATAACTACCCACCTACCTATCTATCGTCTATCCATATTCAACTAAGGAAAAATTAAATGCAACATATGAACATGTGTGCCACAAATATAAGGCAATACCTAGAAAGTAATTTACAGCATAGCATTGTAACTAATATTAGAAAAGAATAAAAATCTAACTTAAGCTTCTAACTAAATAAAATAGAAAAAAAATCAACTTAAACCTAAAGAAAAGAAGAGGAATATAATAAAAAGAAGAAATGAAAAAACTAAACAAGGAAATTAATGAAAACGGAAGCTGACTTTTTTTTTTCTTGAGATCACTAAATTGATATACCTCCAAGCTACACTGTTGTTCAGCCACTCAGCCATGTCCAACTCTTTGCCACCCCATGGGCATTACACACCAGGCTTTCCTGTCCTTCGCTCTCTCCCAGAATTTGCTCAAAGCTCTTCACATCAGGTGGCCAAAGTATTAGAGTTTAAACTTTAGCATCAGTCCTTCCAATGAATATTCAGGGTTGATTTCTTTTAGGATTGACTGGTTTGGTCTCCTTGCAGTCCAAGGGACTCTCAAGAATCTTCCCCAGAACCACAGGCCAAAAGCATCAATTCTTTGGTGCTCAGCCTTCTTTATGGTCCAACTCTCACATCCTTACATGACTACTGGAAAGACCAAAGTTTTGACAATACGGACCTTTGTTGACAAAGTGATGTCTCTGCCTTTTAATATGCTGCCTAGGTTTGTCATAGCTTTTCTTTCAAGAAGCAAGTGTCTTTTAATTTCATGGCTGCAGTCACCGTCCACAGTGATTTTGGAGCCTAAGGAAGCTACATTGACAAAGACATAAAAAGGGAAATTATCAATTATAAATATTACGCATTTTAGAAAAGACATAATTACTATCTAGACTCTGAAAGGGTAATAAGCAAATACTAAGAACAACTCCATGCCCTTAAATTTAACAATTTAAAGGAACTAGTACAACTCTTCAGACACAAACTACTAAAATTCACTCAAGAAGTAGTAATCTGAACATGTTTTTATCTATGAAAGAAATTTAGTCTATAATTAAAAAACTTCTATAAAAAAAAGATCTCCAGGGCCAAGTGGTTTTACTAGCAAGTTACATCAAACATTTGTGGTAGAATTATTGCCAGTCTGTGTAATCTCTGCTTGACAGTAGAAGCAATCATGGTAGGAAGTGGGTGAGAGAATGGAACTAGAAATGGTGATAAAAACCCAAAGTAATTCAAAAGAAAACTTTCTTATTCTAACCAATGAACTGAAATTATGAGAATACTTCAAATTAGAGTTTTTTTTCTTAAATTATCAAAGCTATAGTATTATACTTGCTGTGACAATTTGGAATGACTTTCCCTTGTATTCATATGCTTTATCTTCCTGTATTATTTATGTCGATGACCAAATATTCACCTTAGAGAAGCCTTCCCTGATACTCTGTGTAGAATAGTCATTGTGAAACATTTCATCACTTAATCAATTTTATTAGACATCAGTGCACTTATTACCTGAGATCAGAATGTATAGTTATTGTTAGTGTTACTTGTTTATGTTGATAGTGATTCCCACCTGATTTGACATCTGAGAGAGGTCATATTTTTTCATCACTATCCATGTTTATATTTCTTATTTCCAATTTTTGGTTGAAGGATGTAGGTAAACTATGCAGATACAGTGGGACTATATTTTGGTCCTAAATGTAGGAAAATTGACAACCAGGCTCCTACAATAACCTCAATAGATGAGGTGTTTTCACAAATTTTTCTGAAAGGTCAGTATTAAATTTGAGATTTATGGATCATTTTCAATAATGGGGAGACTGTGGGTTGCCCTAAGTTCTCTTCCCTGGCTGTTATAATTTGTCAAAGCAGTCTAATGATATTTACTGAATACTAGCTGTATGTCTAGCATTGTCTCATGTACCTTTTATCTCATAACTATTTATTTTGAATACACACAATAAAATCTCTTTATTTTAATTCTTGTGAAGAGGAGAATCCTGTAGGGATTAAAAAAGGGTAATGAATATTAAGCAGTATCATGCTTACAACCTGCATCCATTTTATATAATTTATAAATACCAGGAGGATACTATGTTGAATGTGTATGTGTGTGTATGTGTACTGTACCTGTGTGGGATGCTTTAAGCAACTAATCAGGTTGAAGAGGAAGGTATTTTAAAGACAATCCATCAAAAGGGGGCTCATTCTACATTCAAAGGCCATTTATACTGGGAAATGAAGTGTCCTTTAGGCCCAAGGGTCAACTAGTGTCAGAGCCTAAGGAGACTAGTGTTGAGACAGAAGGTGAAAGTGCTGCGTTACACATCACCCACACAAAAGCTGGAAATCATCAATTCTCTCTTCTTTGGAAAATTTCCTGTTCTTTAGGGCTCATGCTACTTTGCTCTACCACTGTCGTTTCCTTCTTGTCCCTGTCTCACAATTCTCTTAATCATTACTGTCTTCCAGTACCTAATACCAAAGTTTTATCTATACTTCAAGAGCTGCCATTATCCCCCTAGATTTCAATGTTCATATAGAAGATATTTATAGCTTTTCATTATCTTGACCTCTCCATGTTAAATGACTTTTCTATTCATCCCCTCTCAGTGAAATATGGCCATATAGTAGAATTTACAATTACCAAATCTGCTCCAATATTCAGACCTTGATTAAAAATGCCACTCTCTTAAATTCAGTGTATTATTCTTTTATTATTCATTCAGTTAACCACACTAGACCTAGTTTCCATCCTAATAAGTTTTTATCCCTCCATACTTAAGAATTCCCAGTGCTTTTTTCTTATTCTATCTATAAGTAAGCTGATGATTCCCAAAACTGTATCTCAAGCCAATATCTTTTTTGTTTGTTTGTTTGAACCATGTACTTTCTTACTTGTATTTCTGGTAGACACAACAAACTCAAGGCATTTTATGTTGAATGTATGATCCTTTCCTTCAACTCCTCCAGAGTTCTCAATCTCAATAATGATACTTCTAAGTAAACAATAACTTATACCAGAATTTAGACTTTTTATCTTTGATTCTTCCTGACCACTCATTCCCCATATGATATTGTCAAATGTTCCCAAATTCATCTTTCAAATATTTCTCAATCCTACCCTCACTCTCCTGGGGCTTTCCAGGTGGTGCTAGTGGTAAAGAACGTGTCTGCCAATGCAGGAGACATAAGAGATGTGAGCTTGATTCCTGGATCAGGAAGATCCCCTGGAAGACGGCAGGGCAACCCACTCCAGTATTCTTGCCTGAAGAATCCCACGGACAGAGGAGCCTGGTGGGCTATGGTCCACTGGGTCGCAAAGAGTCAGACACGACTGAAGTGACTGAGCGGGTACCCTCACTTTCCTAAGGCAATACCCTAAGGCTTCCATTGTGTCTTGACTAAAAATCTCTGACAATGCTTTAAATATTTTTTCCACAGCCTTGAGACACTTCCAATATATTCTGTATACTGAATACAGGGTGATAGATCTGAAATGCACATTTAAGCAAGCAAGTTCCTCATACATCTTAGATAACAGTATTAAGATTGGTGAGGACAACCTAAATGTTCAAAAACTGAAAAACGGTTAAAAACATTTGGTTGCATCAACTTTTATTTGCAGGTATATAACACAGTAGGTATAACAATTGGAGTAATAGGTGCTAATAGCCAAGAAAAAATGCAATGAGATGAACAAAATTTGCATGCTAATTTAATATATGTAATTGAATTATGTCCATCTATATGTGCACATATATAAAAATCTCAATTTTACAAAATTTATATGTGTGTACATATAGGTGGAAATATATAATTCAGTTTTATATTTTAAATTATCATGTAATTTCAGCTATCATTGCAATTGTGTTTCATTTTATTGTAATATATATATGTTCTTTTGGGGGGATATTTTCAAATGTGGTATACTTATTAATACATAGTATTTTAAACAAATATTTATAAAATAATAAAAACTCATTTTCTACTTTCTATAGCTTCTGGTACATTTTATTTATGTAAGTTTTAAGAGAGGGCTTGGTCATAGTGGAGTACGAGGAAGGTTATGTGAAAACTCAGATGGACCTGGGCTCAACAGCAAGCTTTGCCAATTAAACAATAACCTTGGGCACTTCTGTCAACCTCTCTAAGGTTTGTTTTCCATATCCTTAAAGTAAACAAAATAATACACATCATTGTGTTAATTCAAATAATTTAAAGGCTAAAGTAAGATACAGTAAGTCCTCAATGAGAGTGACTTCTATTTCTAATTGATACTGAGACCCTGTCATTTTTGTGAAGCCACACGTACTTCTGCTTCATCACACTGGGCTCACTCTCTCAGCAGTGGCACCCCCTTAGGTTACACAGGAGGACCGGCATGTTCATGGCCCCGGATCTGCCTAGAGCTTCTCACAGAGGTGATGGACTTACTACTCTTGTATCTGGGCTGGGATATATAAACAGACAATAAGCTCTCTGAGTTTATTGCATGTTGTACTCTCCCATTTCAATTTCTGTTTGCAAAAAATGGAATGTTTTTCTAAGACAAAAGAGTAGGAAGAAGCAAAGCAAAATGACTTTTGGGTAACATGGAATAACATAAACATCATCTGCATCACAAGACTTAAACAGATGTTCAGTAATGATCGAAAAAATTGTCTATGTGACATTTAATTAAAATATATTTGAAAATAACATCAGTGAAAGAGAGGCTTCGGTGACCATGATGCTTATTCCAATTAATACCAATGACATAAGAAAAAAGATAAATGTTATCTTTACTCTCAGTTTTCAAATAATTTTAGGCAAGCACTGAACCAATACTAATGATATATTAATTTTATATGCAGTATAACATAAGAGAAACTATGATTTTATTAATTTTTAAAATAGCAACCATTGTTTCACTTGTTAAAAATTTCATTGACTGAACTTGATTTCTTCTCCCCTAGTTTTTATAGTTCAATTCAGTTCAGTCACTCAGTTGTGTCTGACTCTTTGAGACCCTCATGGACTGCAGCATGCCAGGCTTCTGTGTCCATCACCAACTCCAGGAGCTTGTTCAAACTCATGTCCATGAAGTCAGTGATGTCATCCAACCATCTCATCCTCTGCCATCCCTTTCTGCTCCTGCCTTCAATCTTTCCCAGCATCAGGGTCTTTTCCAATGAGTCAGCTCTTCGCATTAGGTGGCCAAAGTATTGGAGCTTCAGTTTCATCAGCAGTCCATCCCATGAATATCCAGGGTTGATTTCCTTTAGGGTTGACTGGTTTGGTCTCCTTGCAGTCCAAGGGACACTTAAGAGTCCTCCAGCACCAAAGGTCAAAGGCATCAGTTCTTCGTTGCTCAGCTTTTTTTATTGTCCAGCTCTCATATATGTGCATGACTACTGGAAAAACCATAGCTTCGGTTTGTATGGACATTTGAAGCAAAGTAACGTCTTTGACTGTATGGACATTTGGAAGTTTGGGAAAACTTCCAAAGTTTTGGAAAAACCAAAACTTTGACTGTATGGACATTTGAAGCAAAGTAACGTCTTTGCTTTTTAATATGATGTCTAGGATTTTCATTGCTTCTCTTGCAAGAAGAAAGTGTCTGCTAATTTTGTGGCTACAGTCACCATCTGCAGTGATTTTGGAGTCTAAAAAAATAAGGTCTGTCACTGTTTCCATTGTTTCCCCATCTATTTGCTATGAAGTGATGGGACTGGGTGCTATAATCTTAGTTTTTTAAATATTGAGTTTTAAGTCCACTTTTTCACTCTCCTGTTTCAGTTTCATCAAGAGGCTCCTTAGTTCCTCTTCGCTTTCTGTCTTAAGGGTGGTGTAATCTGCATATGTGAGTTTATTATTTCTCCTGGCAATCTTGATTCCAGCTTGTGCTTCATCCAGCCTGGCATTTCGCATGATGTCTCTGCATATAAGTTAAATAAGCAGTATACAGCCTCCCTGGGTATATGCGCCACATCTTCTTTATCGATTCATCTGTCAGTGGACATTTAGGTTGATTCTGTTTCCTGGCTGTTGTGAACAGTGATGCATTGAACATTGGGGTGCATGCATAACATCCCTTATATGTGGAATCTAAAAAGAAATGATACAAGTGAACTTATTTATAAAACAGAAACAGACTCATAGACTTAGGGAATGAACCTGTGGCTGCCTGTTGAAGGATGGGGGAAAGGTATACTTAGGGAGTTTGGAATGGACATGTATACACTGCTATATTTAAGTGGATGACTGACAGGTCATACTATATAGCACAGGGGACTCTGTTCAATGTTGTGTTGTAGCCTGGATGGGAGGGGAATTTGGGGGGAACAGAAACATGTAGAATATGGCTGAGTCCCTTTGCTATCCACTTGAAACTGTCATAACATTTTTAATCATCTATACTCCAATATAAAATAAGGTGTTTTTTGTTTTTTTTAAGAATGAATAAGTGATAATAAAGAATGAATAGTCACTTACAGGGCTTCCCAGGTGGCAAGAGTGGTAAAGAACCCACCTGCCAGTGCAGGTAGATATAAGAGACCCAAGTTCCATTTCTGGGTCTGGAAAATCCTCTGGGGGAGGGCACAGCAACCCACTCCATTATTCTTGCCTGGAGAATTCCACGGACAGAGGAGCCTGGTGGTCTACAGTCCATGGGGTTGCAAAGAGTCAGATACGACTAAAGTCACTTAGCACTCACAGCATGTACTTACTGATGGGGCAAAGTTGTGTGAATAGATATTTTAAGCATGAAACAGTATATAAAAAGTGAAAAAAATCCCAACAGTTCGACATTATAAAAATTTCTCCAAATAAAAGTAGAGGCAAATGAGATGGAGAGAAAGGCAAGAGACAGGGCTTCTTGAAATGCAAATATTTTGCCATTTAACTAGAAAATATGTATAATCATACTTTTATCACAATCTTCCTGGTTCTAAATTGAAGGGGGCAAAATATACATATTTTCTAGTTAAATGGCTGGCCTTTAATCCTTGCCTATGTCTTACCTACCTACTCGTGCTGTCTTGCTAATTTGAGGAAAAATAGCTAAGCAGGTATTTTATAAGTTTCTTATCAAGAAAAACAAAAAAGTCAACAGCATCCTTCTGGGTATGTTACATGTGAGAAGACAGTAAATGAAGAGCTATATTCCACATTCAAAGATATTTATTTGAGGTTTACTAGTCTTTAAAAATTAGAACATCATTTAACTTTTGAAAATACTCAAGATAAATTAATTCCTAATAAAGGTCATTATCTACAATTGGGATATTTTCATTAATGTTTTAAATTATTTGCTGGAATAGTTAACAAAACTGAAAAAACAGCTTAATGAGCGCTTACTCTTTACCAAAGGCCAATTTACTAAACGTACTTTTAAAATTTCATATTTACATTACACAGTCTATAATTGTAATGATTTAATGACTACTAGCAGCAAAAAAGAACTGAAGAATTTGTAAACATAAAGCATAAAATATTAACACAATGAATCTTTCAATCACAAAGGAAGCCATTATCCACTTTTTTTTTTTTACAAAGGATATAACTAGAAGAGGTGGATAGTACATATCAGCAAAGTGAAATTTAAACAGCTGTTTACTAAATTTGGTCATATTAGTTGTCGCTGCATAAGCTCTGCTTAAAATAACTGCATTTAGTTGTTTTCTTCTCTTTCTCTTTTCTTTCAAGAGCAATATATTTACTAGTAAGTGAAGTTGTTCTAATTCCTGTTCTGCCACTACTAGTTATGCGAAGCTGAGCTATTACTAATGTTGGTTTGAGGGAAAATGACATAGGGTATGAAAAATGTCACAGAGCTTAAGTACTGAATAAATATTATTCTTCCTCCCTTATGCTAGCATTCTCTTCTCCTCTTTTTTTCCTCTCCAATGCTCTTTTCCTCAAGATACTCCTCATAGATAGAAACAAAATTCAGCCATTAATCTACTATTATTACCTCCTGGTATGACTTGATTTTTAAAGAACATGCCTTGATTAAGTGTTATAGTAGGAATTATGATGATAATAACTAAAAGTCAGTACTAATATTTCCAGGTACTGGTCTACATATTTTCTTATATTAATATGTTTAGTGTTTTTAGTAACTTCTTAGGTGGGTGTAGTTGTTATTTCCATAAGGTAGATGAGAAAACTGAGACACAGTACATTGTGTCTTTTCTTTTTTCACATACAGTCTTTAAGTGGCAGAGCCAGAATTTAAATACGTGAAATTCAGCTCTGCAGTCTATGATTTGAGTATTGCATTAACTCAATGGAGAGGATCAATCTTACCTGCAGTAGAAAATTTTATTCTCAAGAAAGGGAGATATTTTTAGTACCTCTGAAAAAGCCATCCCGATACATTTATTTAACCATGAAGGTCATCACTGTTTATTCTTATAATTCTTACCTGTAAGTGTCATTTCATTATCATTGCTATAAAGTTCTACATAATTGCTCAAAATTATTATTTTGCTTTCGTAGGGATATGATTTCTCCAACAAATCAGAATATCTCCAAAGATGGTTTTGACACATGTTAGAGTATAACATCTGTTGGCTCATTTAAAAAAGGCAAGGGAATTCCAGAAAAAAAAATCTGCTTCATTGACTACACTAAAGCCTTTAACTATGTGGATCACAGCAAACTATGGAAAATTCTCAAAGAGATGGGAATACCAGACCATCTTACCTGCCTCCTGAGAAACCTGTATGCAGGCCAGGAAGAAATAGTTAAAACTGGACATGGAACAATGGACTGGTTAAAACATCAAAGTTGTATATTGTCATCCTGCTTATTTAACTTATATGCAGAGTACATCATGAAGAATGACAGGCTAGATGAATCACAAGCTGGAATCAAGATTGCATGGAGAAATATCAATAACCTCAGATAGGCAGATGACACCACCCTAATGGCAGAAAGTGAAGAGGAACTAAAGAGCCTCTTGATGAAGGTGAAAGAAGAGAATGAAACAAACAAACAAAAAAAGAAAAACTGGCTTAAAGTGCAGCATTCAAAAACCGAAGATCATGGCATCCAGTCCCATCACTTAATGGCAGATAGATGGGGAAACAATGGAAACAGTGATAGACTTTATTTCCTTGAGCTCCAAAATCACTATAGATGGTGATTGCAGCCATGAAATTAAAAGAGGCTTGCTCCTTGTAAAAATAGCTATGAAAAACCTAAACAATATATTAAAAACAAGAGATACCACTTTGCTGACAAAGGTCTGTGTACTCAGAGCTGTAGTTTTTCCAGTGGTTGTGTATGGATGTGAGAGTTGGACCATAAAGAAGGCTAAACACTGAAGAATTTATACTTTTGAACTGTAGTATTAGATAAGACTCTTGAGAGTCCTTTGGATGGCAAGGAGATCAAACTAGTCCATCCTAAAGGAAATCAACCCTGAATATCCTTTGGAAGGATTGATGCTGAAGCTGAAGCTCTAATGCTTTGGCCACCTGATAACAAAGAACTGACTCATTGGAAAGGACAATGATGCTGGGAAAGATTGAGGGCAGGAGCAGAAGGAGGCCACAGAGGATGAGATGGTTGTATGACATCATCAACTCGATGGACATGAGTTTGAACAAACTCTGGGAGATAGTGAAGGACAGGGAAGCCTGGTGTGTTGCAGTTCATAGGGTCACAAAGAGTCAGACATGACTAACAACTTAACATCCACAGAGTACATTTAAGATATTTTCATTACATCTGCCTGCCAATACAGAAGATACAAGAGACATGGGTTAGAACCCAGGGTCGGGAATATCTCTTGAAGAAGGAAATGGAAGCTCACTCTAGTGTCCTTGCCTGTGAAGTCCCATGGACAGAAGAGCCTAGCAGGTTCTAGTCTACTTGCAAAGAGTCCAACACAACTGAATGTGTGTGCACGCGCGTGCATGCACACCCACACACACACACACACAACAATATCTTATTTATTTCTCTGTGCAAAGACAATGTTGAATGTGGGTCTCCATTTTAATGTTCCTTATAAAAATAAAAATGTAGTCCTTTTCTGGGGTCGGGGGTAATTTCCTAAGTGCTTTACTTTTGTCCTCCTTAGAAACATGAAAGATATGTCATATAGTGAATGGGAACCAAAAGGGTTTTTACAGATAAAAGTGGGAAGAAATTTTGGGGAAGGATTTTTTTCTAAGCTTGCATTCTGGGCTGCTAGATCTTGCATTGTGAGGCCATCACAGAGATTTCAGCCTCCATCTCGTCACTCAGGTCCCTCCGTGTACTACAGTGTCACAGGCAACAAACTCATGCTCTAGTCAAGATGCGAGCTCCCACGTCCAGTGAAAATCTCTCTGCCTGTGCAGTTTTTCTTCTTATGCCCTGCCAAGTCCCAGAGGTTAATTTTCCTGGGCTACAGAATAGCATTCAGGTGCCACTGTTTCCTAAACCACAAGTTCCAACACCTGTCTCATGACAGACCACATTCAAGTGTCTGGATGCAGTTCCAGATCCGGTCAGGAGAGTGAACTGCTAATATGGAGAGGAGACCTGTTTAAATACACTAACTTTATGTATACAGAACCAAAAATTGACACCATAGCCAATGAGTACAAAAGCCTAGATTCACATTCTAGATAAACAGCAACAGTTTGTCCAAATCAGGAAAAAAAAACAAGCAAACATGGCTGGGGAGATGATTAAGCCAAAGCCTAGGCAGCAGTGGTTCTGAAATGCATTAGGCAGAGGACCAGTGGTAGTAAGTGTGAAGAACTAATACTGAGCTGGCCAAAAAGTTTGTAACGTCTTACTGGAAAACCCAACATATTAATGAAAGGAAACTCCCAAATGAATTTTTTGGGCAACCTAGTAAAAGTTGGCAGGAACTCAGTCCTGTGAAGAAAGAGACACAGAGACACAGGGAGGAAAGATGAAATCTAGGGTGACTAGGGCATAATGGAGAGCTTGGTGATCAGTAATGAAGTGAAATAGTAAGAGAGATTGATTCCCCCTGGACTTGTTTTCTGGGCAAGTGTGCAGATGCCCTGCATACTCTGGATGAACCTTTGGGTTGAGTTTTCAGCATCATGATGGCCAAGTTGTGGAGGGCAAAGTAAAGTCGAAGAAAGGGACTAAAACTAACAAAACCCCTTTTTGTTTGAATTGAGATGGTCCTTCTCCTTCCTGGTGGAGGGGAGAATTTATATTTCAGAATAAAATGTTACTCTTAGCCCAGTTTCACACTCCTTCACCAAAAACTGAGAGTTAGCAAGAAACTGTCCTTACAGTTTTAGAGAGCTGCACTGTGTCTGTAAGCACAGAAAGAACAATAAGCTCATTTTATACTTGAAAATAAGACTGGGTGGGCAGTTTTTCTATTTTACTCTGTGCTCAGAATCTGAAATTCTACTTCCTTCTTATCCAGCAGTGGACCCAGGTGAAAAATATTCACATCCTGCTGATATTCATGAATAATGACAAGCCAAGACAGAGGTCCCTAAACTAGAAAGCTTTGGAGGAAAGTAGGACAGACAAAATAATGGGAAAAAATTAAAGGGACATAGAAAAAAAAGAAAGGTAGGTATATGAAGGAGAATAAAGACATCTCTGGAAGACAAAAAAAAAGCTTTCATGTGAAAACACCTAGAAAAGATCATGTCTCAATATTCAGGCAAAAGAATGTGCCAGCCAGGCTGTGAGCATCAAAGGTAAATTATGTGACATTGCTCCCATCTCTGACCACCTGTCCTGACACACCCCTAGCATCAGCAGGCTAAAGAAATCCCTTAACAATGGCCACAAGATGACAAAAGTTTGCAGGTTTCAGTCATTTGAGCTATAAACTTATATAAGTATTTCTCTGATTGTTTTTCTTGGTTAAATCATTTCCTCTTTTGGCACTTATAATCCTTTGCTTAGCTTTGTCATTTATTTGTTATGACTCATAATAAAGATAATACTTTGAAAAATCATTTACTTTTCTATTTTATGTTTCCTTGTTCAGGATTATTCTTTAATCTGCCAGAATCATCCATTTGCTACAGAAATAAATAGAATCTGTGGGAGGAATTCAGTGAGAAATAAGGAACAAATATATTTATGTTTTGATACCTAGATAACATTCAACAGTAGTCTTGAAAATCAAGCTTTTTCAGAAGATTTTCTTAGTTCATTCATTTTCCATTGACAAATAAAGAACATTTCTTATTGATTAAATCATAGAAATTTGGTAAACTCAAGCTGCAGAAACAAGGATTTGAGGACTTCCCTGGCAGTTCAGAGGTTAAGACTTCACCTGCCAAAGCAGAACATGTGAGTTCTGTCCCTGGTGAGGGAAATAAAATCCCACATAACTCACAGCCAAAAAACCAAAACATGAAACAAGAAGCAGTATTGTAACAAATACAGCAAATATTTTAAAATAATGCTTTAAAAGAAGAAATAAGGCTATGAAATATTAAAGTCCCCCAATGAGCAAAGGGAATAAAAAGGGAAAAAAAGTGAAGGGAATAAAAAACTAAGGGTTCTGAGTCCCAGAAGACTGGGGAAGGAAGGGGGTCAAACCAGTGAAACAGTGCTTATCTCCTGGACACAGAGGTGGGTTCAAAGGCTGAAGAGGATGCTCAGAGGAGCAGGGCTTTAGTCTGCTTTCCTCATGGAAGCTTGGGAAGAGTCAGCTGTGCAAAGTAGCTTTATTCCCAGGTGAGGGCTGGTAGCACAGCACTTGTAGCAGCCCCAGAGTGTGGCATATGGTGTGTGAGTCTGATTCAGGGCTCCTAGTGCACCACAATCCTCATGGCAAAACAGAATTAGGAGGCTGTTTATGTCATTGAGGCCATGGAAACATGTCTCTCTTATTACTTGCTTTTGAGAGCTAAATTGAAGTACATCCCCAACACTCTTTATTTGCTGCTGACTTTTGACCTAGTCCACACGTTCACAGGCTTCTCCCGGCCAGTGACTGAGCCTGAAAAGTGGTAATAAGGCAGGCCCACTTCTGTGAGGTATCAGGTATTTCTAACAGGCAACTTAGGCCCAGGGCCCCCTGTGGCCACAACCCAGATGTTCTTAGAACCAAATTGTGATGTAAGATTCTTGCATACAATCATCCTCACTTTCTCCTCTCCTTCTCTGGGGGCAGACTTGTATGATAAACTGAAGAGTTTCTGTGTCCCCCCTGTAAAAGACAGATGGCTCCATCTGGAGCCCCATTCCACAAAGAAGGAAGCACAGTGCCTGCTAGTCTGCCTTGGGTTTAGGAGGCAATGAATTCTATATTAGGAATTAGGCCACATTTGAGTGTCTCAGAGCAAGAAAGGGCTGTGTAGCCAATGTGGATCTTGAGGATAATAACCCTGTCATATGGCTGTAAAAGCCAGTGAAATCTATGATGTCAGAAATGTCTGTGGTAGGAAGCCATGTGATGAGGAACTCACCGTGAATTCCAGAGGGAGGAAGAGAATGCAGGCCCCTGAGATTCCAGAGGGAGTCTAAGAATTAAACCCCTTGTGACCCTCAGTTTGAGTCTTGTTACTGGTTCCTCAAGAGACAGAATAGTTAGCATCAAATGACCGTGCATCTGGGACTGCACACTATGACTTCGGGCCTGTCAGTCATGAAACTGGACAGGCCTATCCTGGGGCTTTCCTGGTGGCTCAGATGGTACAGAGTCTGCCTGCAATGTGGGAGACCTGAGTTTGATCCCTCGATCCAGAAGATTCCCTGGTGAAGGCAATGCAACCCACTCCAGTATTCTTGCCTGGAGAATCCCATGGACAGAGGAGCCTGGCGGACTATAGTCCCTAGGATCACAGAGTCGGACAGGACTGAGCAGCTACACACACACACACACACACACACATACATATATCCATACTCCATCACAAGAGAGTTCACCATCACATTCAACCGGTATCAGAGGAACAAGGAAACCACACAAGCACAAGGTAGCCTAGACTGCTCTATCACCCACCTCAGTGGCCCCAAGGCCTCTCCCTTGTCTTGTACCCACGACCATATGGGGAGGTCCCTTATTAATAGGTAAGTTCAGTTCAGTCAAATCGGTCAGTCGTGTCCAACTCTTTTTGATCCCATGAACTGCAGCACGCCAGGCCTCCCTGTCCATCACCAACTCCTGGAGTTTACTCAAACCCGTGGGTAAAGGAGGAATGAAAAGCCGAAGTTGGAATTATGGATGAATTGGCTCTGGAAATGGGTGCCAGTTGGTAATGAGCTATTTTTAACATTACAGCCACATTCAGTAATGACTTCGAAAGATAGTAGTGAGGAAGAATCTTCTCCATGGATGGAGGTAGGGGTAAAGGTAGATAATCATCTACTTTGTTTGGGAAGAGAAGTGGTCTGTGATGAGAATACACATTTATATTTGGATAGGTAGTGAAATGGTCAATAAAAAGGTCACACATGAGGTCTGGAGCCAGAGCCTGAAGACCAACATGAGAGTGGACATAAACTCTGGAGCACTTCACATTTTAACACCAATGAGAAAGCACTCACCAAGAAAAAGACATTGAACAACTAAATATGAAAATGCCTGGTCTACTTGACATTAGCCAGCTTTTGTCATTGGCCACAATGAAATAGATAAAATGGCACAAGAATAAATTGATTGTGAGATCAGGAAGACTTACCACAGCCAAGAGAAGTACACTTTTCCCTCAATATCAAAGAGGGATTTGAGAGCAGAAGAGGGAAATATTTGGAATTAAAAATTACACTGAGTTTAGTTATCCTGCTTCTATCCCATCCTAGCTCACCAGCCTCTTATTCTTGGAGTTGGGGTTTGTAATAGGCTGATTGTAGCAATTAGAGAAAATGATAAGTTGCATTTCTTCTTATAGCTATAGACTGAGTTAATGTGTCAGCTTTCTGCACGTGGATTCCAGATATTAAGATGTTGACATGTTAATATGATTTGCACAATTCCTGTGACACTGTCTCATACTATTTTCATTCATTAATTGCTGTAAAATTTCAGTTCCTGACTTGATTTTTTTCAAGATACTCCATAATATTGCCCTACCCTACTAATATCTGTTTTCCTTCAAATATCCTATGCCAGTTTTCACATATACCTAGAAAAGACTAGGTAGACTTAGCTCTGCCTAAATTGGTCTCTTCAAGGTCTTGTGGAGGCAGTAATCATATGTTACACAGCAATAACTGTTGAATTTATAGCCTAAATGCTTGGGTTATGATGCCTGCATATGAACACTGTGACCTAGGGCAATTAGGAAAGATTACTGAGATTCAGACTCTCCTCCTGAAAAATGGAAAATTTAATACCTTTTTTTAGATGTTGAATTGTTGTAAAGATCAAAATTAAACAAGGTAAAGGATAGGCAAGCACACCATAAGGTGGGAAAATGCTAAGTAAATGCAATTAATTACTGTCATTAAACATCCTTTTCTAGTTTTTTTGTAAGATTTGGTGCTCAATCTATACGTCAGTGGCCAAGTTTCAAATCATCCCTGAAGAAAGTCCTTTTCTTCAAGACTTTTTATAAACACCTGGAGAATTTTGAAAGTGCATAGTGATGTCTTGTCTCTCAAAAATCAATTACATGAGAAACTTGAGTGTTGTTCCTGAGCATGTTTATTGTAAATATCCCCCCATGACCATAATGTACAGGCAATATTGACCCGCAAGTGTGATCTCTCTTCTAGGATCTCTTGGTAACTCATCTGAAATGCAGATTCTCTGACTCTAACCCTGGGGATTGGAGACTCAGGTAGGGGGAGGGTAGGTGTGGAACAAATGCCCAGTAATCTCTATTTTAACAAATGTCTCATGCACATTAAGATTTGAAAGCCACTACTTTTAGTAGGAACATCTACCTCTTGTTAATAGTTTTGTATTCTATATTTTAAATTGTGGCTGAAGTATTTGAGGATTTTAATACAAAGTTTCATGAATTTTATAAAAGGAGATTTTTTTTTCCCGCTGCACTATTGGTCATCTGTCTTCTCTGAACATTCCTGAGGCCATCCTAAAATTATAGATACATTTTACTGTCTCTTATTCTCCCTTAAAATTATCTGGGACTAGCTATTATTTGTATATAAAAAAGACAAGTGTTAATAGTAACTATTAACAGGATAGGGAAAAGCCCTCTATAGTTACATACTTAGTCAAAAACAAAATATCTCAAAAACTATATTCACATATACTTTCACCTTGTTAATATACCTTTTTGATGAGGGAGAAAGAGAAGAGTGAAAAAGCTGGCTTAAAACTTAACATTCAAAAAACTAAGATCATGGTATCTGGTCCCATCACTTCATGACAAATAGAAAGGAAAAAGTAGAAACCATGACAGATTTTATGTTCTTGAGCTCAAAAATCACTGCTGATGGTGACTGCAGCTATGAAATTAAAAGATGCTTGTTCCTTGGAAGAAAAGCTATGACAAATCTAGACAGAATATTAAAAAGCGGAGATCTCGCTTTGCCAACAAATGTTCATAGAGTCAAAGCTATGGTTTTTCTAGTAGTCAAGTGTGGATGTAAAATTTGGATCATAAAGAAGGGTGAGCACCATAGAAGTGATGCATTTGACTTAGGGTGTAGAAGACTCTTGGGAGTCCCTTGGACAGCAAGGAGATCAACCAGTGAATCCTAAAGGAAATCAATCCTGAATATTCATTGGGAGGACTGATGCTGAAGCTAAAGCTCCAATACTTTGACCACAAAGAGCCAACTCTTTGGAGAAGACTGATGCTGGGAAAGATTGAAGGCAAAAGAAGAAGATGGCAGGAGAGGATGAGATGGTTAGATAGCATCACTGACTCATTGAACATGAATTTGAGGATATTCTAGGAGACAGTGAAAAGACAGGGATGACTGGTGTGCTGCAATTCATGGGGTTGCAGACTCAGACATGACTTAGTGACTTAACAATAGCAACAATATGCTTTTAAGTATTTCCCTGTACAATTTATATTTATTTTAGTGCAACAAAATAGCTTCTGGGTGGCAATAACTTTTATTATTATATTATCTTTTATGTCAGTTAAATGGAAAACACCAATCCTATCCATTGATCAAGAGATGAAATAGCACTGGTCAAAATAACTCAAATTATTGACTTATAGTTAGTGCTTAATAAACATATATTCAAGGCTCATGGAATATTTTTCCCAAGAGAAACAAACAAACTTTGAGTTAAGGGCTGAATTTACAATTCCAGAGGTATAGAAGATATGGATTAATATTATTTTACTTCAGAATTTGACATCAAATACACATTTTAGAGAGTTAAGTTTAATTAAGAGAATCCCCTAGATGATGTCAGCAATATTAATATTCCACAGATTTTTGATTATATGAATACAAATTATGTTATTTGTGTGAAGAAATCAGAAAAATAAAATGTTAGTGAATTGCTTAGCAGTGTAATGATTGGGCTAACATTGGTATCTGAGTATCATAAAGCTATAATTTATGTTTCTATATTACATTAAGTGCTAATGATTAAAGTTAATATTTCCATATGACTATATACAAATTTTAAATGTTTCATTATCTGAAAGTCTCTATGTATTCATTTTCCACTTTTCTCATTTAATAGGATAAATATAGGTTAGATTTTATGTCAAGTTGTTACCCAGTAACAGAATTTGTTGGCTTTTATGTTTTAAGGAAAATTAAGGTTTAGACCATTGACACTAAAATATAGAGAATATTTTCATTGCCTGAAGCCTAGTGTTAATATAATCTATAACTTTCAATGACAGGATTAATGCTTTAAAATCTTAGATACCAGGGTATCTAAGCCTATCATTTGTATTTCATTTCATCAGAAGAAATGAATAAAAATTACACCTGCTGTAATATGTTTATATCAAATATAAAATATAGACTGCAATAAATATACACTATGAAAGATTTAGTCTTGTTTCTTTTATTTCTTGTCAAACAGCAGGAAAACATTTAGTGGTAAGAAGCAAAAGTTACACCGAGTAACAGGAAAATGGTTCTCACTTTTATTTATTTGTTCTTGGCTGCATGGCTTGTGGCATCTTAGTTCCCAGATCAGGGATGGAACCCTGGTCCTCAACAGTGAAAACTCCAAGTCCTAACCACTAAATTGCCAAGGAATTCCCAGTCCTCAGTTTTAAATTGTTTGTAAGTAGACCCAATCTTTATTTTCTGATTATCTAGGAGTTTAAACTTCCCTTTGATTTTAATGAAGTTGCACCAATGCAACACCATAGCAGCATTGAAGAAATACAGTGATATCAACCAGCTCTTCCTTGCAGTTAGTTCCAATGAGTGATATTTGCAGATGCTGTGATGCACTGGGATGTGTAAAATGAGGTACTTTGTGTCACAATCCCAGGAAGAACACTCAAGTTGTGACTGATACATTTTCAGTTAGAAAGATCCAATCCTGTCCTTACTCCTTCCATCCATTTCTCCCTTTTCTTTTTTTCTTCCTTCCTCTCTCAACACCTCTCTCTCTTTCACTCTTTCTTTCTTCCACAGTGTTTACTTAGTACGTAATATGAAGAGTGCCTTAGTCCTAATCAGAACAGATATCATGGAACTTCCTTTTTTTTTTCCATTTATTTTTATTAGTTGGAGGCTAATTACTTTACATCATTACAGTAGTTTTTGTCATACATTGAAATGAATTAGCCATGGATTTACATGTATTCCCCATCCCGATGTATTCCCCATCCCGGTCCCCCCTCCCACCTCCCTCTCCACCCGATCCCTCTGGGTCTTCCCAGTGCACCAGGCCCGAGCACTTGTCTCATGCACCCAACCTGGGCTGGTGATCTGTTTCACCCTAGATAATATACATGTTTCAATGCTGTTCTCTTGAAATATCCCACCCTCGCCTTCTCCCAGAGTCCACAAGTCTGTTCTGTACATCCGAGTCTCTTTTTCTGTTTTGCATATAGGGTTATCATTACCATCTTTCTAAAGTCCATATATATGTGTTAGTATACTGTAATGGTCTTTATCTTTCTGGCTTTCTTCGCTCTGTATAATCGGCTCCAGTTTCATCCATCTCATTAGAACTGATTCAAATGAATTCTTTTTAATGGCTGAGTAATATTCCATGGTGTATAAGTAGCACAGCTTCCTCATCCATTCGTCTGCTGATGGGCATCTGGGTTGCTTCCATGTCCTGGCTATTATAAACAGTGCTGCGATGAACATTGGGGTGCACGTGTCTCTTTCAGATCTGGTTTCCTTGGTGTGTATGTCCAGAAGTAGGATTGCTGGGTCATATGGCAGATCTATTTCCAAATCTTTAAGAAATCTCCACACTGTTCTCCATAGTGGCTGTACTAATTTGCATTCCCACCAACAGTGTAAGAGGGTTCCCTTTTCTCCACACCCTCTCCAGCATTTATTGCTTGTAGACTTTTGGATAGCAGCCATCCTGACTGGCGTGTAATGGTACCTCATTGTGGTTTTGATTTGCATTTCTCTGATAATGAGTGATGTTGAGCATCTTTTCATGTGTTTGTTAGCCATCTGTATGTCTTCCTTGGAGAAATGTCTGTTGAGTTCTTTGGCCAGTTTTTTGATTGGATCATTTATTTTTCTGGAGTTGAGCTGGAGGAGTTGCTTGTATATTTTTGAGATTAATCCTTTGTCTGTTGCTTCATTTGCTATTATTTTCTCCCAATCTGAGGGCTGTCTTTTCACCTTGCTTATAGTTTCCTTTGTTGTGCAAAAGCTTTTAAGTTTCATTAGGTCCTATTTGTTTATTTTTGCTTTTATTTCTAAAATTCTGGGATGTGGGTCATAGAGAATCCTGCTGTGATTTATGTCGGAGAGTGTTTTGCCTATGTTCTCTTCTAGGAGTTTTATAGTTTCTGGTCTTATATTTAGATCTTTAATCCATTTTGAGTTTATTTTTGTGTATGGTGTTAGAAAGTGTTCTAGTTTCATTCTTTTACAGGTGGTTGACCAATTTTCCCAGCACCACTTGTTAAAGAGGTTATCTTTTTTCCATTGTATATCCTTGCCTCCTTTGTCGAAGATAACTTCTTTACATGAGCCAAGAGGCTTTTGGGGCTTCCCAGGTGGTTCAGTGGTAAAGAATTCACCTGTTAATCCAAGAGACACAGGAGACGTGGGTTCAATCCCTGGGTTGGGAAGGTCCTCTGGCATGGGAAATGGCAACCCACTCCAGTATTATTGCCTGGGAAATCCCATGCATGGAGGAGCCTGGTGGACTACAGTCCTGTGGTCACAAAGAATCAGACATGATTTAGCAACTGAGTATGCTCACAAGAGATTTTACCTGCAGAAAGCAAACCACATAATCCCAGTAATTAAGATCTTCCAGGCATTGGTTTTCCTGCTACCCCATAGGATTTAATATCACATTATGTATCACATAACCTTAAACCATCATGTTAACTGCTTATCTTTTAGAAGACACAGAGGCAAAAATAGTTGTAGCACTGTTTCTCCATCTGCAGGAGGATGTAATCTTCTTTAAAATTTTCTTTGTTATTTTGGTAATGGTGTATAATGAATCCCATAGCCTATAGAAAACAAAAAGAAGTAAGATGCTGATTCCACAGATGCTAAGGCAATATAACCCTATTTCCAGACCCTACTTCTGAGGATGATTTCATTATTTTATGATAGATATTTTAAAGCACCTGTTGAGTGTCAATCATTGTAACAGGCAGTGGAAAGAGAGAGATAAAGAAAGCCAGCTTTTTCTAATTAAGGACTTTCCAGCATATTAAAAGAGACAAACCACTGAAAACATAATTTCCACATCTGCCAAGTAGAGATATTATAATGGTGTGTTTGGGTTGTATTGTCATAAGGGGAACTCAGTCCATCTTAGAGGTCCAGGAAAGGAATTATAGAGACGATATTTGATTCTTTGAAGATAAATAAGGTTTTTTTATTAAAGAAGCAAGATAGGAGAAATCCTTTCCTATCAGAGTACTAGGAAAATGATAGAGATTGGAAAGAGAATATTGCAGGCAGGATATTTTGACCTATTCTACATCACTTGCACTAAAATAGATAAGCGAGGGCAAAGAGACAGTTGGATGTGGGCAATTCACAGGGTACTTTGTGTCTTGGTGAGAGGTATCAGTATTATCACTCGAATTATGATTTCCTGGGCATCTGTATGGAGCTTCATAATTTTCCCAAGATAGCTTCATATTCTTAAAATTGTAAAGTTCTAGATAGAATTATGATTTTTCAAAACAGTTTCAAATTTCCTCTTGGGTTACATGATTCTTGAAGATGTAAACCAAAATGCTTCATGAGTTCTTACCTAGTCACTTATGAAATTATCCATAGGAAACTTGTGTTTGGCAATGTCTTAGTTCCTTTTCTATCACTTACTCATTTATCCAACTTTTAAAGCCAGCGTTCTTTGGTCCTTCCTCTCAAATTTGTTGTCTGTTTTTCTTGTTTGTTTTTTTCCCCTAAATTTTGTGGAATTAAAAGATAGTAATAACAAAGTGCATTTTGAAGCTGGAAATTATTTTTCTTTTTTCTAAATATAGGATAAAAGAGTTTCAAAATTTAGATGTTTGTTAAAGGTTTTCTTTAGATCATGTTACTTTTTTGTTTCCCACTGGAGAAAATTAGAGGAAGTGATTTCAATGGGTAGGGAAAAAAAAAAAACTTACAAAATGCAAGAGGAAGTAACGCTCATCTTATGGGCTTCCCAGGCGGCTCAGTGATAAAGAATCCACTTGCCAGTGCAGGAGATGTGGGTTAGATCCCTGGGTCAGGAAGATCCCTGGAGGAGGAAATGGCAACCCAGTCCAGTATTCTTGCCAGAGAAGCCTGGAGAGCTACAGTA
The DNA here is from genome assembly GCF_023699985.2 of Odocoileus virginianus. Classification (NCBI taxonomy): domain Eukaryota; kingdom Metazoa; phylum Chordata; class Mammalia; order Artiodactyla; family Cervidae; genus Odocoileus; species Odocoileus virginianus. The sequence goes on from NC_069684.1 coordinate 67,017,215, forward strand.
CATGGGGTTGCAAAGAGTCAGACAGGACTTAGCGACTGGACAACAGCAATGACATTGGCAAGTAGGGTTGATATTCATGTGTGAGGATCTCCTTCAAGGGAAGAGAGAAGATGTCATCGCACATAATCCTTGCTTGAGATCTCCTTTTCTGGAATTGCTTCTTGATCTTTTTGTATGTTCTATCACAAGAATTGATGTTTGCATTTTCTTGTTTACTTACCTTTCAATCTGTCTATTCACATACATGTCATAGAAAGAAAAGTGACTATGTTTTCTACATAACAATTTGAATTTATAGTCTGAAAGCAAAAAGTAGTAGTTTCCCCTTATCTGTTATTACATTATTTTTCATCATTGGAAATGTAATTAAATAATGTTTCTTCTTTCAGAGTCACTGTCACTGAATAGCTTTCCTAACCTGAGTCTCAAAGGAATTTGGCAAAGCTATATCTCTTTGTGTCTTTAAAATTGTACTCCTTTCTGTTTTCATCAGTCACTTATGACATAATAAATATTAAAAATGGCAGGTGATATATTTTAACTGCTCCTGATAAAGTACTGTTTTGATATAAATAAACAAGCTGTTTCTCTAGAGCTTAAATAGGAGTAAAAATTTGACATACAGTCAAGCAGCTGTGGCTAGATGCCATTAGGGAGTTGTTAGATTTACTAGAGGTTTCCATTACACCAGATATTAAATTAACCGTCATATGTGTTCTGGAGTATATAGAAGCTTGTAATCTTATGAGGATGTTTAAACATACTGGCATTTTCATTGCTCTGAATAGAAGAAGATGTGATTATTGACACTCGCCATAGGTTTTTACATGATGTGTTGACCAGCAGCAATTAACATGATTGTGAAGACATTAAACATACACAAATAAAGTGATGTTTTTTCAAGAAATGGATCTTAGTACAAGCATAAAGCATCTTGAATTATTCTGTACCAATAAATTAATGGTGAGGTATAGCTTACAAATATCCAATGGCAGGACTGTTACTGAGGCCGAAGCGCCAATACTTTGGCCACCTGATTCAAAGTGCCAACTCACTGGAAAAGACCCAGACTGGGAAAGACTGAAGGCAATAGGAGAAGGCAGTGGCAGAAGAATAGCATCACTGACTCAGTGGGCATCAAATTTAGCAAACTCCGGAGATAGTGCAGGACAGAGGAGCTTGGCAAGCTATAGTCTATGGGGCTGCAAAGAGCTGGACACAGCTTGACTACTGAACAACAACAACAAATAGGTTACAAAAACTACAAGGTTTGAAGCAGATGCTGTATGAGAACAGATGCTTTTGGAATGAGAGCAGATCAGCTGTAGCATCAGCCATAGTACCTGTGCCCTGTATATGTCCACATTTGACAACAGTCACCAGCTGATAGTGGGATTCACAAGCCTTCGTCCCTAGCTTCTTTTTCCCATGTAATATGACAGTCTTTCTGCTTTTACTTTTACTTCTGAGCTCCAATTAATCTAATTTTCTTATATACTGTATATACTGAAACTGGATAACTATCACCCAGCAAATACTTAGTAATTTATAGGCTGTGTCGTTAGTAGTTGTGTTCTACTTGTTATATAGGATATCTTTTGCTTATTTTTTCTGCCATATTTTTCCAGAATTTCAAATATTGCTTTTAAAATCTAACTTGATATGATGGAGCTACTTGTCCCCTTGGTGGATTTCTGAATAATTTTCTTCTTAAATATACCATAAAGATCACCCTGGCTCTTTTATATTCCCATTATTTTATGAGAGAAAGCCTTCCAATTCTGAAGAGAAATCAGGAATATACCAATTTTTAGTTCGAAAGTTGTTTTTGTAATAACTGATCTGGCACATAATTTTCATAAATGCATAGGAATGAGAAGATTGTAATTTCTGATTGAATATGCAAACATTTGCAGATGCTTAAATATAACTCTAGAACTTTGCTTTTCAGAATCATTCATTCACTATTTGAGTCATTCATTCATACTTAAAATAACTTAATGAGAACCAAATATTTTTCAATCTAGTCCAGTCTTTCGGGATGTATCTATAAAAAAAAATTTCTGTAAAACTATAAAATGTAAATGCATAAAGACTTCCTACCTTGAGGATTTTTTATTTTAAAAGGAAATACCAGTGAAAATATATTGTAAGTAAATTATGTACTGTTATAAAAGTGTATAAAGTTTATAAAAAAATGAAGTGAAGTTTGGCAGTGCAAGTATGTGTGCTGAAGGGGGCCAATGTGAACAGAAAGGAGTGAAAAAGGAAAGAGTAAGCAGAGATTAAGTAGAGTGGAAAGGAGGCAGGAATGTTTTAGGTATTGTGGCCCATGTAAGCAGCTACAAAGACGGGAGTCTCTACTGTAGTGAAGGAACCATTGTTAGGTACTGAGTGTAAGGTTAACCTGTCTCACTGGTACTTTATGGGAATTATTCTAGAGGCAGCATTGGGAATGCTTTGTGGATAAAAGATAGAAGCTGGGAGAACTCTTTGAATGTTCCAGGTGAGACTCTTTGAACGAGATGATGGTGAGACAAGGCTGTAACAGTGGAGACAAAGAAACATTTATTTTGAGAACAAAGCCAAAATGATTCTGTGATAGATTGCACTTGAAATGTGAGAGGAATAGAACAATAATGATTTCTGTAGAGTTTTTGACTAATTATCTGGATCTCATCCAACATTTAAGAAAGAATTAATTACATAATCTTCAAGGTAGTGAAAAATTATTTTTCTCACAAAGCGTCAGATCAAATTGGAGGAAAGAAATATTTATAAAGAGTAGTAAAAAAAAATTGCATATCTGAGCATCAAATGAAGTTGAGGTGGTGACTGTGAATACAATAAAATTACTAAAAGTCTTTGGATATCAAGACCAGATCTTATTAAATTATCATTGTATACCCAATCTTGGAATATGTGATGTTATCAATTAACTAACTTTCAAGAGCAGAAGGTAAAAGATTAAACATATTTCATGGATGAAACAACAATTTTTTCTTTTCAAAATATAAGCAGGGTTTTTAAAGCAGAAATTCTTATAATGAAAGGGACACAATGGGGAACAACAGGAATGTATTCAGTAAAACAGGTCAGTTCTCACCAATAAGTGTTTATTGATAATCAACTCTAATGCCAGGCAAGAATGAGGAAGAGGTTTTGGGGGAGAAAAAAAAATACCTCATACAAGGAAACCCACACACTTTGAAACAACCCTAAACATCATAAAATATCACAAGTCATCACAAGCAAAACACAGTTAAGTTCAAGTTTGTATTTTTCTTTGGTTATTCAGGCTGTGCACTCTTATATACGTATGCATGAATATGCTTATTCAGAATCTTTTTTTTTTTAAATTTCGGACATGTTTGCTAGGTAGTACACTGCTTGTATATATAATTTGTTCCAGAAAGCAAGTAAAGAGCCTACTGTGATAACTTCAGTAGATTTAAAGTTATAGTTATTATAAAGATGGCGGTCATGGGAACAACAGTAAAGGAAACAACAAAGAACAGTAATAAATGAAAGCCAAAATTTTAAACGCTAGTTATTCAGCAATATTTTGTCTGTATGCTTTTCAATTTTGTATATTTTCCCTACTCAGTTGGATTGTAACCGATGTGTTAAATTATAATCCTATCTGATTAAGTGTGAAATTTTGCTGGGTTAAACATTTAAAAATAATCTAATCATATAGTGTTACATGTCAATTATACCTCAATAAGAAAGGAAAGATTCAAAAAAAGAAAATTAAAAGAAATCATTAGAGAGAATTCCTTCTATGATAAACTGAGAAGAAAAGTTAAACAATCAACATGCAACATGACAACCTGAAACTTTAAAATACTGTTAATAGGCTGATATATATAAAATAATTAATCTGAAAAAAAAAAGGAAATAAAAAAGACAAGAATCCAGTTTTGTTATGACTTTATCATGTAATGACAAATATATTGACTATTCATGTCAATATGATTTTTCCACTTTTTTTCATTTTTATAACATAAACTCTTAACATTACTTGCTGAAATACACACATGCACACATACACACATACATTCAAAGAGTGATGGTGAAGTTGTCAGAGCAGAAATGTTGGTCAGCAGGGACCATCCACATAGACTCTTAATGTCAATGCACACTTCCCTTATGGGCACTCACAGAATATAACACAAGGGAAAATTTTTAAAAATATACTTATAAAATTTGGTGATTTCCTTGCAAGATGTTTGAAATACTCTACCACAACCAAAGAATTTGTGTTGCTCCAGTGCCTATTTCAAACTTATCTTTCAAATTTTTTTTTTCATTGTAAATGCCATAAAACACAAAGCTAGGCATTATTTTCCGCATCATCTCTATGATGATATTCACATTTCCTAACTGAGGCTGTAGTAACTATATTGTTCTTAGGTGTAGTTTTGGACATTTGCATCCTAAAGATGGAGGGAATACTTTTTTTTTTTAAAATTAATAAATACACCTAAATCTCTATTTAAAGGGTGCCCTGATCAGCACAAATAATCATGTAACTGACATTCTTGAAAAACTTTTCATAACAGTGTTATTGTAAAATATTTGAGGAGAAGATAGGGGTGGTATGATATTGTAATTTATAATAAGAAATAGATATTTAGTCTCCAGCCCTGTTCCTGGCAAAGAGCTCCTAAAGCCTTGCAGTTTTCTAAGTGTGAGAGACATATTAAGATGTCTTATGTTAATCAGGTGACTTTTGGATAAAACGGTCTAAAGATGGGGGCTGACATTAAGAGAACCAGCCATGTGATTAGAGGGCTGGAATTGTCAATCTTACTTCTCTGATTTTTGGGAAGGAAAGAAGTACTGGAGGTTGAATAAGTCACGAACTACCAATGAGTTAATAATGCCTATGTAGTGAGGCCTCCATAAAACCTCCCCAAAAGGAGTTTCAAAGAGCTTCCAGGCTGGGGAACTAGAATGCTTCCACATGCCCCAGTCATAACAGGCCCAAGTCCTACAAGGACAAAAGCTCCTTTGTTGAAGACCTTGCCCAATGTATCTATTCATTTGGTTGTTAATTCACATCCTTTAATCTCCCTTGTAATAAACCAGTAAGTTAGTCAGTAAAGAGGTTTCCTGGGTTCTATGAACTGGTCTAGTAAATTTATCAAACCCAAGTTACTAAAGAGACTCTTGATGAAAGTGAAAGAGTAGAATGAAAAAGCTGACTTAAAACTCAGCATTCAAAAAACAAAGATCATGGCATCTGGTACCATCACTTCATGGCAAATAGATGGGGAAACAATGGAAACAGTGAGAGACTATTTTCTTGGGCTCCAAAATCACCGCGGACAGTGACTCCAACCATGAAATTAAAAGATGCTTGCTCCTTGGAAGGAAAGCTATGACAAACATTCACAGCATTTTAAAAGGCAGAGACATCACTTTGCTGATAAAAGCCCATCTACTCAAAGCTATGATTTTTTCGGTAGTCATGTATGGATGTGAGAGTTGGACCACTAAGAAGGCTGAGTGCCAAAGAATTGATGTTTTGAACTGTAGTGCTGGAGAAGACTCTTGAGAGTCCCTTGGACTGCAAGGAGATCCAACCAGTCCATCCTAAAGGAGATCAGTCCTGGGTGTTCATTGGAAGAACTGATGTTCAAACTGAAGCTCCAATACTTTGGCCACCTGATGCAGAGAGCCGAATCATTGGAAAAGACCCTGATGATGAGGATAATTGATGGCAGGAAGAGAAGGGGATGACAGAGGACAAAAAGGTTAGATGTCATCCCTGACTCAATGGACATAAGTTTGAGCAAACTCTGGGGGATAGTGAAGAACAGGGAAGCCTAGCATGCTGCTGTAAATGAGGTCAAAAGAGTCAGACATGACTTAGTGACTGAACAACAAAGGAGTTAGGTGTGAGAACCTCTGATTTATATAGTCAATTGTCAGAAGTACAGTTGACAATCTGGGGCTGCCTTTCTCATCTTCCAGATGATCATTGGCTCAGTTTCTATCTCCATCACTTCATCATGACTTCTTCTGACTCTGCCCTCAACTCGAACTTCTGGATTTGGGTATTATTTATTGTTTTCTTAAATACTGCTTTTCAAAATGGCTTTGACTTGACTAGTTCCTTTTGTTTTCCTGGGTCAGAATTTTGCATCAGACTGAATCCTATACTCAGCCATTAAGGTAGTTTCTTCATTACAGTAGAGAGTACAGTTTGGGTGAGATGGGAGTGGAATTAAAAATTCTTAGGAATTTATGTGACCACACTCAGAAAATTGCCCTCTAAGATAATAATTTCTAGACATTTGCATTTTAAAAAGCAGTGAAGCAATATAAATTTAACAACATTTTAACAAGAAGACTATTAAAGCAGAAAAATTGTCATCTAATATAATTTCCTTTGGAAAAAAAAAGTAAACCACAATAGAAAAATATCATCGTTCATGTATTTGTTCCATAAATGTTTCCTGGGGACAAATTAAATGCCAGGAATATTTATGGGCCCCTGGGCCTTTCACTGTTTGAGGGTCTCCTGCAGAGGTGTAGGTCACAAGTTTGCCTTGGGGACAGAGCTCTGGCAGCAGCAGTCCTGAGAGGCATGGTGTGTGGCATACATAAGTCCCTTGTGGAGGAGGTCACCGTTAGCCCCACTATAGAGCTACTGAGTGGGCAATACGCAAACTGGAGAACCATTACACCATAGAAGTTCTTACACTGTTGGAAAAGTTCTAGGCTCCACAACAGACTTCCCAACCCCCTGGAGATCTGGGAAAGGGACTAAGAATCCCCAGGGAATCTGGCTTTGAAGGTCAGCAGGATTTGATTACAGAACTTCCACAGGACTGGGAAAACAGAGACCTCTTGGAGGGCACAAAGACACAGGAAAAAGGAGCAGTCACCCCATAAGAGACTGAGGCAGACATGCCTTTCAGTGTTTGGGAGTCTCCAGTGGAGGCGTGGGTCTACGGTGACCAGCCATAGGCTCAAGGAAACTGACAGGAGCAGTCCTGGAAGGCGCAGCTCCCTGGTGTAAGTCCTTTTGGAGGAGGTTGCCATAACCCCTAACATCTTTTGGCCTCAGCTAAACTATGGGGAGGAAACACAGCCCCACCCATCAATAGAACATTGGATTAAAGATTTACTGAGCATGGCCTTACCCATCAAAACAAGACCCAGTTTTCCTTACAGGCAGTCTCTCCCATTATCAAGCTTCCACAAGCCTCTTGTCTTCATCCATCAGAGAACAGACAAAATGAAAGCCACAATCACAGAAAACTAACCAAAATAATCACATGGATCACAGCTTTGTCTAACTCAGTGAAACTATGAGCCATGCCATGTAGGGCCACCCAAGATGGACAGGTCATGGTGGAGAGTTCTGACAAAATGTGGTCCACTACAGAAGGGAGTGGCAAACCTCTTCAGCAGTCTAGCCTTGAGAACCACATGAACAAGTCCTTTAAAATAAATAAATGTGAAAAGTGAAAGTGAAGTCGCTCAGTTGTGTCCGACTCTTTGCGATCCCATGGACTGTAGCCTACCAGGCTCGTTCATTCTTGGAATTCTCCAGGCCAGAATACTGGAATGGGTTGCCATTTCCTTCTCCATGGGATCTTTCCAACCCAGGGATCAAACCCAGGTCTCCCGCATCGTAGGCAGACGCTTTACCATCTGAGCCAAATTCTACTAAATATTAAGTTGTTGAGTCTTTCTGATTTTGGTAAAACCATTGCCATGGAATTAGCTTTACAGACTTGCAACTATGATTCATTTTTAAATGAATTGCTTGAATTGGGTGAATTTAGATGTCAGTAAATGACACTTCCGAGAAAGCATGCTTATATTTAAATTGATCTCTTATGTGAAAGTGGACCAGGCCCATGGAATTCCATTCAACAATCAAGATATGTTTCATAGACAGCTTTCCACCTAATTAAACTGATAAGAACAGATACTACATTTGATCATAGCCAAAAGACTGAGAAACCATTTCATAAGATGAAGTAGCAGGACGTGCACTCATCTTCTGTGAGAACTCCAAAATTACAACTTGCTGCTGAACAAACTTCGACTGGAGATTGTTGGATCCCTTCAAAAAAAGATACCCTATGTCCAAGGGCAAAGGAGAAGCCCCAGAAAGACAGAAGGAGAGGCAAAATTGTGTTTAGAATCAAAACCCACATCTGCCTGAGATGCTCAGATGGCTAAAGAATAGCTTGTGCTCACCAGGAGACCCCACAGACACTGAGCCAGGCCTGCCTCTGAGTGTTTCAATGTCTCCTGTGGAGGTGAAGGTCAGCGGTGGCCTGTCTCAGGGGAAGGGGCTCTGGGTGCCCTGGACCTGTGTGTGGCATAAGCCCTCTTAGAGGAGGTCACCAATAACCCCACCATAGAGCCACCAGAACTTATAAAGACAGTGGAAGCAGACTCTTGGAGGGCACAAACAAAACCCTGTGCACACCAGGATCCAGGAGAAAGGAGCAGTGATCCCACAAGACACTGACCCAGACTTGCCTGTGAGTGGCCAGGAATCTCTGGCGGAGGCATGGGTCGGTGGTGGCCTGCTGCAGGGTCGGGGACACTGAGTGTGGCAGTGCTTGCACAAGACATTTTGAAGGAGGTCTCCATTATCTGCATCACCTCTACCATAGTTTGGTCTCAGGTCAAACAACAGGGAGGGAACACAGCCCTGCCCATCCACAGAAAATTGGATTAAATATTTACTGAGCATGACCATGCCCATCAGAACAAGACCCAGTTTCCTCCACAGTCAGTCTCTCCTATCAGGAAGCTTCCATAAGCCTCTTATCCTTATCCCTCAGAGGGCAGACATAATGAAAACCACAATCATAGGGAACTAATCAATCTGGTCACATGGACCACAGTCTTGTCTAACTCAATGAAACTATGAGCCATGCCATGTAAGGTCACCCAAGGTGGATGGGGGATGGTGGAGAGTTCTGAAAAAATGTGATCCCCTGGAAAAGGGAATGGCATCTAACTTCACTATTCTTGCCTTGAGAACACCATGAACAGTATGAAAAGGCAAAAAGATAGGACAATGAAAGATGAACTCCCCAAGTTGATTGGTGTTCAATATGCTACTGGAGAAGAGTGGAGAAATTACCCCAGAAAGAATGAAGACACGGAGCCAAAGCAAAAACAGCATCCAGTTGTGTCTGTGACTGGTGATGGAAGTAAAATCCGATGCTGTAAAGCGCAATATTCCATAGGAACCTGGAATGTTAGGTCCATGAATCACAGTAAACTGGAAGTGGTCAAACAGGAGATGGCAAGAGTGAACATCAGTATTTTAGGGATCAGTGAACTAAAATGGACTGGAATGGGTGAATTTAACTCAAATGACCATTGTATCTACTACTGTGGGCAAGAATCCCTTAGAATAAATGGAGTAGCCATCATAGTCAACAAAAGAGTTTGAAATGCAGTGCTTGGATGCAATCTCAAAAACAGTAGTATGATCTCTGTTCGTTTCCAAGACAAACAAATCAATATCACAGTAATCCAAGTCTATGCCCCAAACAGTAATTGGAAGAAGCTGAATTTGAACGGTTCTATGAAGACCTACAAAACCTTCTAGAACTAACACCTAAAAAAAGATGTCCTTTTCATTATAGGGGCGGGAATGCAAAAGAAGGAAGTCAAGAGATACCTGGTAACAGGCAAATATGCCCTTGGAGTACAAAATGAAACAGAGCAAAGGCTAACAGTTTTGCCAAGAGAATGCACTGGTCATAGCAAACACTCTCTTCCAACAACTTAAGAGAAGACTCTACACACGGCCATCACCAGATGGTCAACACCTAAATCAGATTGATTATATTCTTTGCAGCCAAAAATAGAGAAGCTCTATACAGTCTGTGAAAACAAGACCAGGAGCTGACTGTGACTCAGATCACAAACCCATTATTGTCAAATTCAAACTTAAATTGAAGAAAGCAGGGAAAACAACTAGACCATTCAGGTATGACCTAAATCAAATCCATTACAATCATACAGTGACAAATAGATTTAAGAGACTAGATCTGATAGACAGAGTGCCTGAAGAACTATGGATGGAAGTTTGTGACACTCTACAGGAGGCAGTGATCAAGACCATCCCCAGCAAAAAGAAATGGATAAACCCAAAATGGTTGTCTGAGGAGGCCTTATAAATGGCTAAGAAAAGAAGAGAAGCTAAAAGCAAAGGAGAAAAGGAAAGATATATCCATTTGAATGCAGAATTACAAAGAATAGCCAGGAGAGATAAGAAAGCCTTCCTCAGTGATTAGTGCAAAGAAATAGAGGAAAAAATAGAATGGGACAGCTAGAGATCACTTGAAGAAAATTAGATATACCAAGGGAACATTACATGCAAAGATGGACACAATAAAGGACAGAAACTGTATGTACGTAACAGAAGAAAAAGATATTAAGGAGAGGAGGAAAGAATACACAGAAGAACTATTCAAAAACAATTTTATGACATAGATAACCACGATGGTGTGATCAGTCACCCAGAGCCAGATATCCTAGAATGTGAAGTGAAGTGGGCCTTAGGAAGCATCACGATGAACAAAGCTAATGGAGGTGATGGAATTCCAGTTGAGCCATTTCAAATCCTGAAAGATGATGCTGTGAAAGTGCTGCACTCAATATGCCAGCAAACTTGGAAATCTCAGCAGTGGCCATGGGACTGGAAAAGGTCAGTTTTCATTCCAATCTTAGAGAAAGGCAATGCCAAAGAATGGTCAAACTACCACATAATTGCACTCATCCCACCCACTAGCAAACTAATGCTCAAAATTATCCAAACCAGAGTTCAACATTACGTGAGCCATGAACTTGCTGTTTTCAAGCTGGATTTAGAAAAAGCAGAGGAACCAGAGATCAAGTCGCCGACATTTTTTGGTTCATAGAAAAAGCAAGAGAGTTCCAGAAAAACATCTACTTCTGCTTTATTGACTAGCCAAAACCTCTTTCGGTGTGGATCACAACAAACTGTGGAAAATTCTGAAAGAAATGGGAATACCAGACCACCTCTCCTGCCTCCTGAGAAATCTGTATGCAAGTTAAGAAACAACAGTTTTAACTGGACATGGAACAACAGATTGGTTCCAAATAGAGAAAAGCATACGTCAAGGCTATATATTGTCACCCTGCTTATTTAACTTCTATGCAGAGTACATCATGAGAAACGCTGAGCTGGATGAAGCACAAGCTAGAATCAAGATTGGCTGGAGAAATATCAATAACCTCAGATATGTAGATGACACCACTCTTATGGCAGAAAGTGAAGAAGAACTACAGAGCCTCTTGATGAAAGTGAAAGAGGAGAGTGAAAAGCTGGGCTAATACTCAACATACAGAAAACTAAGATCATGGCATCTGATCCCATCACTTCATGGCAAATAGATGGGGGAAACAATGGAAACGGTGAGACTATTTTCTTGGGTTCCATAATCACTGCAGATGGTAAGTGCAGCCATGAAATTAAAAGACACTTGCTCCTTGAAAGAAAAGCTATGACCAAATTAGACAACATGTTATAAAGCAGAGACATTGCTTTGTTAACAAAGGTCCATCTAGTCAGTTCTGTTCAGTTCAAGGCTATGATTTTTCCAGTAGTCATGTATGGATGTGAGATTTGGACTATACAGAAAGCTGAGCACCAAAGAATTGATGCTTTTTAACTGTGGTATTGATGAATACTCTTGAGAGTCCCTTGAATTGCAAGGAGATCAAACCAGTCTATCCTAAAGGAAATCAGTCCTGAATATTCATTGGAAGGGCTGATGCTGAAGCTGTAACTCCAGTACTTTGGCCACCTGATATGAATAACTGACTCATTGGAAAAGACCCTGATGCTGTGAAAGATTCAAGGCGGGAGGAGAAGGGGATGACAGAGGATGAGATGGTTGGATGGCATCACAGAGTCAATGGATATGAGTTTGAACAAGCTCCTGGAGTTGGTGATGGACACGGAAGCCTGGCGTGCTGCAGTCCATGGGGTCGCAAAGAATCAGATGTAACTAAGCAACTGAACTGAACTGAACTTCCAGCTAATTATCCTGCCCCTCTGTGCTTTCAAAGTTGAAAAAACAGCCAAAGGTTAAGAAGCAGAAGACAAGCAATTACAATAGGAAAATTTTGTTATCTGGAAAAGATGATGAATCTTTGGAGTAGTACTGAAGGAATGTATGTAAAATATGTGTATTAAAAATAAGTTTGTTCATGCTCTAATTAAACAACATACTAAAGACACAATATACCAACCACATATTTGAGAATATTAAGATTAATGATGTATCTTCAAAATAAGCCTAAGTTATTTTAATGTTTAAGAATGTATTCATCTTGCCAAAAAAACCTACCAATTTTCATTTATTCTTCAGAAAAATCAATTGTTTTACAGGAAGAGCATCTAGTCCCAGAGAAAGCACTGAATATAGATCTCACAATGAAAGCCTAAAATTAGATATACTTTCTTAAGAGGAAAAAAAAAGTAAAGCTAATTTATGCTTGCACTTCCCTGTTTAAAGAAACTACATCATTGTAGTTTCTTATAAGGTTTTAGGGAGATTTAAAATGCCATTGTCAAAGAAAAACAACTAGCATTTATTAAGGGCTCTCTGTGTTGAAAGAGTACAAGTTTATTATTTTTTTTTTTTGCTTTTTTTTTTTTTTTTCCAAGTTGAAATTGTTTTTTCTTTTTTTTTTTTTTTCCATTTATTTTTATTAGTTGGAGGCTAATTACTTTACAGCATTGCAGTGGTTTTTGTCATACATTGAATTAGCCATGGATTTACATGTATTCCCCATCCCGGTCCCCCCTCCCACCTCCCTCTCCACCCCATCCCTCTGGGTCCTCCCAGTGCACCAGGCCTGAGCACTTGTCTCATGCATCCAACCTGGGCTGGTGATCTGTTTCACCCTAGATATACACGTTTCGATGCTGTTCTCTTGAAACATCCCACCCCCAGGTTCTCCCATAGAGTCCACAAGTCTGTTCTATACATCTGAGTCTCTTTTTCTTTTTTTGCATATAGGGTTATCGTTACCATCTTTCTAAATTCCATATATATGTGTTAGTATACTGTAATGGTCTTTATCTTTCTGGCTTACTTCGCTCTGTATAATGGGCTCCAGATTCACCCATCTCATTAGAACTGATTCAAATGAATTCTTTTTAATGGCTGAGTAATATTCCATGGTGTATATGTACCACAGCTTCCTCATCCATTCATCTGCTGATGGGCATCTAGGTTGCTTCCATGTCCTGGCAATTATAAACAGTGCTGCAATAAACATTGGGGTGCACGTGTCTCTTTCAGATCTGGTTTCCTTGGTGTATATGCCTAGAAGTGGTATTGCTGGGTCATATGGCAGTTCTATTTCCAGTTTTTTAAGAAATCTCCACACTGTTTTCCATAGCGGCTGTACTAGTTTGCATTCCCACCAACAGTGTAAGAGGGTTCCCTTTTCTCCACACCCTCTCCAGCATTTATTGCTTGTAGACTTTTGGATAGCAGCCATCCTGACTGGCGTATAATGGTACCTCATTGTGGTTTTGATTTGCATTTCTCTGATAATGAGTGATGTTGAGCATCTTTTCATGTGTTTGTTAGCCATCCGTATGTCTTCCTTGGAGAAATGTCTGTTTAGTTCTTTGGCCCATTTTTTGATTGGGTCATTTATTTTTCTGGAGTTGAGCTGGAGGAGTTGCTTGTATATTTTTGAAATTAATCCTTTGTCTGTTGCTTCGTTTGCTATTATTTTCTCCCAATCTGAGGGCTGTCTTTTCACCTTGCTTATAGTTTCCTTTGTTGTGAAAGAGTACAAGTTTAAACCCAATGGCAGAGATAAAGATGACAAGACTCAGGCTCTTTGTTCACTGCATAATGTGGCAGAAATATTAAAAAATTTAATAAATTACAGTCGAGGGCAGTGGGTACTGGACATAATAATACACTCTCTGAACAGAGAAACTGAAAATGCTACTTTTTTCCCTATGAAGTAGCAGAATCCCTCAAAGAGTATGTGCATTTTGTGTTGTGTTTTGAAGGAGCAAAATTTGTTATAGAAACGGGAGCAGCTATCAGAGTGAACAGGCTAGAAAGAGAGAACCACAAATTCCTCTAAAAGGAGTCATGGAAAGAGATTTAGTGGAGTGCTTTGTGTGTTAAGGATTGAAAAATTAAGAGTCATGTCAGAGAGTTGGTCCGTAAAGCTGTCCTGTGATTTAAATAGTCTAAGTGACCATGTAAATCAAGAAAAACAGAGCTGAAAATAGTGCCTAGAGGTTTGTTTTTCTTTTCTCCCCTTATTATTTTTTAATCTGATGGCAAGAGAAGAGCCAGTAAAGTGGGCTTATAATTAATAATTGCAGATACAAGAGAAGTGCATTATTAGGCAAAACAATTGAGAAAAGTTTTCTAGAATAACAGTGTGAAAGAAATAAAAAACATGCATAACGTGGTTGGAGGAGTGAAATATTTCAGAAGGTTTAACAAGATGATGACTGATAAAAGATCAGAGGAATTAGCAATGAAGATGGGTACTGAAGAACCTTAAGAAAATACAGTCTTGTTTGGATGACTATCAGACTTCAGGTATTTAGGTATAAACTTAAATAGAGGAAAAACATACTGTGAAACTATAGACTACTTCCAATTTGAGTTTTTATGCAATTTTCTGTTCTTCACCAGAAGAGTAATTTGGATAATAGAAAAGATCTTCGGACTTCTTCCTTTAATTTAGTATGTCCTTACTTCTGCATCACTTAATAGGGTTTTTCTCACCCTTGTGTCATTTATATTATGTATTGTATGGGCAATTTATGTTGGCCAGTGGAGGTCAATCATTCAGACACTGAAAATTGTTGACCTCTGAACTGTGGAGCACTTCATTTTACAGCTTCTTTTCACACTTTAACTGACTTCAGCTGAGCTATTTCTTAAGTGGGAACCAATGGATGGAAACCAGTCCAAATCTATGCAACCTTTTTCTCCATTGAGCCTATGAGCGCTTGAGACTTTAAACGATCCCAAGCAAAAACCTGACATACACTAAGGTTGCCTGCAACTGTCTCTGAGGTCCAGAGATAAACACAAAATTTGTCTTTCTGTATATAATGAACACTTTAAAAGTGCAATTATCAGGTTAAAAAAAAATAAAAGATCTTGGGCTTCCCAAGTGGTGCTACTGATAAAGAACCTGCTTGCCAATGCAGGAGACACAAATGATCCAGGTTTGCTCTCTGGATTGGGAAGATGTCCTGGACGAGGGCATGGCAGCCCACTCACTCCACTATTCATGCCTGGGAAATCCTATGGACAGAGGAGGCTGGGGGCTATAGTCCCTAAGATCACAAAGAGTTGGACAGGACTGAAGCAACTTAGCACGCAGATTGATTAGAACATTCTTCATTTCTTTTTTCTGGATAATATAAATGCCAAATTTTAGAATAATATTCTGGCAGCTTGGAAAAAAAATAGAATTTCCTTCTTGTTCATTTTAATTGACTGGCAGCAAAGAGACTATTATGCTATTAGAAGTGCTCTAAATAGCAGATGGTTACCATTATAACAGATATTTGAAAGAATAACCAAGAGGGCGATGCCCTTGAGATCTAAAAGTCAAAATGACAAACAGGAAAAAGGCTAGTGAAAGCTAATTATTTCAGTTCAGAGAACAGAGAGGAAGAATAATTAATATCTTAGAAGACACCTTTTCTAAACTTAAGGTACCTCATTTATTTCAGTTTTTTTTTTATTAAACTGCAGATGTTAAAATTAAAGGGAACCACATGATTTCTTATTCAGTCCTCCTCTTCCTTACACTTATGTGGCATCACTGCCTGTCTTTTACTGAGAACTTTATCTTGTCTGTAATATTATATTATCTTGGCTAGGTATGCAATAATTTCTCAGTGCTTTTTCTCTGAACTCATTTCCTAAATGTGAGCATGAGTCTAAAGAGACAGCAGGCTAAGACAGACGCTGATGCCAAAGCTGTTGCTGTTCTGCCATATATTAGCTGTGTGAACTGGAATAAATGACTTACATTCTCAGGGTTTCCAAGTTCTCTTTCACTTTCCTCTGTATCTCTGCTTCTATCACTCTGACTTAGAGTATATAAACTGCATAATTAATAAAAATGATAAAAATCAAAATGCGTATAGTGCACACTTTCTACAATTGAGTGATTTATTAGGTACTGTCTTATTTGTGTAGCTCTCTTGGAAATTCCACCTATTTTGTAACCTTTACAATCACCCTTACATATCTTGTCCCATCCTTTACTCAGTAATCACCTTTTATACTTTCAGATCTCCTGGATTTTTTCCTCCCTGGTATCTGGCTAAAACCTTTGTAGCTATATCTGGTCTTCAACCAGATTTTTATATGCTATAAGTACCCACAGTCATATGACCTGATAATTGGAATTAATTTTTATATGCCATCTGTCTCAGTGACCAAACTTTCTAAGTTTTTCTTCCAAGTGTCTCTGATATGCAATCTTTGATTTTTTCACTTTAAATATAGGTATTAAGTATTTGCCAAATGCCTAGAGAATTCCATGAAAATAAGAGCCTGGTAAGCTGCAGTCTGTGGGGTCACAAAGAGTTGGACACAACTGAGTGACTTAACACTTTCACTGAACTTTCTGATAATGGGGCAGCAACAATGAAACAGATCAGGTAGACTCTGTCATGCAAATTATACTCTAGCTGTGAAGAAAAGCATCTGAATATGGCTAATACCATAATGGTGAAATTATAGGATGATTAAGGAGGCTAAACAGGAATATCATATTTAGGGAAATAGGATATGATGGTTAATTTTATGTGTCAGCCTGGGCCATGGTACTCAGATACTGGGTCAAATATTACTCTAGATGTTTTGCTGGAGGTTTTTCTGTTGTTTTTGTGGAACTAACATTTAAATCAGTAGATATTGAGGAAAGCAGATTGCTCTCCATAATGTGGTGGGCCTCATGTAATCAGTGAAAGATCTTGAAATAATTGACCTTCCTGAAGAAGAGAATTCAGCTAATTAGGCTACATAAGGACATGAACAAGTCTTCCCTACATCTTTAGCCCGCAGGCCAAATCCAACATCATGCAGATTTTGGACTTGTACCTACATAATTGTATCTACATGAGCTAGTTCCTTAAAATCATTCTTTGTCTTCCTCTATCTCTCTGACTGTCTGACTCTCTCAATTCTTTCTCATTCTCTCTCTGTATACATGCATGTGTGCTCAGGGACTCTTTGTGACCCTAGGGTCTGCAGCCTGGCAGCCTCCTCTGTCCATGGTATGTTTCTGGTAAGACTACTTCAGTGGCTTGCCACTTACTCCTCCAGGGGGTCTTCCTGACCCAGGGATCAAAGCCACATCTCCCAAGTCTTCTGCATTGTAGGCAGATTCTTCACCACTGAGCCTCTGGGGAAGTCCTCCCCCGCCCCAATTCTGGCTCCCCTGGTGGCTCTGATGATGAAGGTTCTGCTTGAAATATAAGAGACCCAGGTTCAATCCCTGGGTCAAGAAGATACCCTAGAGGATGGAATGGCTACCCATTCTAGTATTCCTGCCTGGGAAATCTTGTGGACAGAAGATTCTGGTGTGTTACACTCCATAGGGTTGCAAAGAGTCTGAAATGACTGAGTGACTAACTGTATACACACACACACACAGACATATACATATGCATCATTTTTTTTTTTTTCATTTTGCCAAGTGTCCATAACCTTACCCATTTTAACAGCTCCCACCACTGTGGCACCTTTGTTCAAATTGATGAACCTATATTGACACATTAAAATCTTCCAAAGTTCATAATTTACATTAATATTCACTCTTGGAGTTGTGCGCTCTATGAGCTTGCACAAATGTGTGACATGTATCCATCATTATTGTATTACCTGAAGTGTTTTTATTGCCCTAAAGATTCTGCATATAAGTTCTTCCCACTCCTCCTGGAAATACTGATATTTTTACTTAATGTCATATCCTTGAAACTACATAGTATGCAGTCTTTCAATCTGGCTTCTTTCACTTAAAAATGTTAATTTAAGGTTTTTCCATGTCTTGTCATGGCTTAATGTTTCAGTTGTTTTTAGTATTGAATAATATGTCATTGTCTGGATGTACCACAGTTCATGTATTCACCTACCATAGGGCATCTTGATTATTTCCAATTTGTCACAATTATAAATACAGTTACTGAACCCAACCATGTGCAAGTATTTTTTGTGGGCCTGAATTTTATGCTTTGATAAATACCAAGAAATGTGATTACTGGATCATATGGTAACAGTATGCTTAGTTTTGTCAGAAATCACCAAATTGTCTATGCATGTGATCATACTATTTTGCATTCCCAATGAGAATTCTTATTGTTCCACATCCTCACCAGCATTTGGCACTATCAATGTTCTGTATTATTGGCTTTTCTAATAGATGTGTAATAATATCTCATTTTTAAAATTTTCATTTCCCTGTGACATATGTTGTAGACCACTTTTTCATATGCTTATTTCACTTATTTGCCATCTGCTTGTCTTCGTCAGTTCAGGTCTTTTGTCCATTTTTTATTCAGGTTGTTGGTCTTACTGTTGAGGTTTAAAGATATTTTGTACATTTGGGTTGAGTTCTTTAATAGACCTTGGCAAATTTTTTCTCCTTATCTGTGACTTATTTTCTCAGTCTCTTGGCATTATCTTAGAACAGAAGCTTCTAATTTCAATGAAGTCCAACTCATCAGTTGTAACATACTTTTACTTGCAAAACTTCTTTTGCATTTTGTAAAACTGAAAATCTGCTGCTGTTGAAGACTCTCAGTATTTTTTTGCCTAAAAATTGTTTCTATTTTGCCTTCATTTTTGAAGGTTTTTGTTTGTTTGTTTGTTTGTTTGTTTGTTTGTTTTACTACTTGTATAATTCTTTGTTGGTTTCTGTTGTTATTTTTCTTTCAGCTCTTGAAAAAGAAGTCATCCCATGGTCTTGTTTTCCTCTCATTTATGTTGCTGAGTCAATTCTTCTTCTTCTTATTTTTAAACACATCTAGTTTTTTATAATATTTTCTTTTTAACATTTTAGATGTTTTCCTATAATATGTGTTATTTTCACTTTATGTATTCTATTTGGAGTTTGAAAAATTCCTTAAATCTTTGAATTGTATAATTGACTAGTTTTGGAATCATCAGTTATTATTTTTCAGATAGTTTTTCTAACTCATTCTGTTTATCCTGCTAGGATTCCAATTATCTGTATGTTAGACCTGTTCATGGTAACCCTTTTTCTGTTATCCTCTCTCTGGATATTTATATTTGAATCATTATTTGCATATCCAAACTTGTATTTCGCTGTGTGTTCACAGTACCCCCTTTTCCTGTTTTTCTCTCTCTGGATATTTATACTTGACTTATTATTCACATATCCAAACTTGTATTTCACTGTGTCTCATCTGCTTTCTAGTCTAGCTCTTTAATTACTAATTTCACTTACAGTATGTTTTTCATTCTCCAGCTTTCTAAAATCATTTTATATAACCCAACTTCCTTATTTAAAAAAATTCCAATTCACCTCTATTGTTTTTAAATACTAATTTAACTTACCTTAAAGACTATGTCTCAAAATTCCAAGCCTTCATCTGGATCTATTTTTTGTCTTTTTAAAAAATCTTCATCTTTATTATTATCATTATGATAATCCTATTTATTTTTATCTCTTCTTACTCAATTTTAAAAATGATTTCTGGACACTGTAGAGGAAAATTTCTGGAAATAATGTAATATATTGGATCATCTTCTTTTATTGAGGTTGTGTTTTGTTTCTCACAGGCATTTCAGTATGGTCCATCTCACCCACTATGAAATTCAGCTTATTTAAAGCCAGATATCAGTCGTTTTGGGAGCTGCTTGCATCTCCTTGACATTTAGTTTGAAGGCAATTTAAAGACTATTGTCTTCATGAAAATGCCCCATCTCTGCAAGCCCTGAATTCCATGAACTCCATCTTTCTTCCAGGTCTAGTGAGATTACTGACAGCTATCTTCAGTTTCTAATCTCTGGGGCTTTATATAATTATGGGAAGATGACCATAATTCAGTCAGTTATTGAGCTCATCTTTGTTGTGATTTCAGTCTTTATGAGAGCTCGTCTATTTATAGGCTGCCATTACATTTGCAGTTTATTCCTCCATGTCTTATAAATGAAAAGCTAAACTCTAAGTACTCCTCTGTCTCAGAGGAGGGCAAGGCAGCCCACTCCAGCATTCTTGCCTGGACAGTTCTGTGGACAGAGGAGCCTGGTGGGCTACAGTGCATGGGGTCACAGAGTCAGACATGACTGAGTGACTAACACTTTCAGTTTCCCCCTTGATGGATCTTGCATTTAATTTCTATTATCCCACCTTTTCAGGGATTGCAAAAGTCATTGTTCAGCATCTTGGCTTCTACAGCATCACAGGGGGATTGCTGGATGCCTCAGGGGAGAGGCACTCAGGAAGTCCAGGGCAACCCCTCCGCTTCCCTTCCAGGATCCTGTGTCCTCAGATCTTGGCAGCCTTGAAGTAACAGTTTAAAAGAATGTATCTGTGTTTCCTAGTTTGGGTTTGGAAGATTTGTAGGATACAGGCTAATTTGACATCACTGGAGAAGTACTTCTTTTTTTTTTTTTAATCTCTAAAGACTTACCTATATGATCCCTAGAGAAAACTTTGGAGCCTTATCAATGGAGAAAGCAAAGACTTAAGTCTGTGTAACAAATATTACCATCATTTACTATGATTTTCCTGGTAGTCTCTCTGTAACTCTCTCCCCTAGCCTCACAAATACTCCCCGTCCCGTTGTCTTTAGGTGATGATATTAATAATATTTAGCTCGAGTTCTAAAACACTTCTTTTTCAAAAATTATTTTTAATTGAAGGATAATTGCTTTACAGAATTTTGTTATTTTCTATCAAACCTCAACATGAATCAGCCATAGGTATACATATATCCCCTCATTTTGAACTTCCCTCCCACCTTCCTCCCCATCCCACCTCTCTAGATTGATACAGAGCTCCTGTTTGTGTTTCCTGAGCCAGACAGCAAATTCCCATTGGCCATCTATTTTACATATGGTAATGTAAGTTTCCATGTTACTTTCTCCATACATCTCACCCTCTCCTCCCCTCTCTCCATGTCCATAAGTCTATTCTCTATGTCTGTTTCTCCATTGCTGCTTTGTAAATAAATTCTTAAGTACCATTTTCCTAGATTCTGTATATATGTGTTAGAATATGATATTTATCTTTCTCTTTCTGACTTATTTCACTCTGTATAATAGGTTCTAGGTTCATCCATTTCATGAGAACTAACTCAAACATGTTCCTTTTTATGGCTGAGTAATATTACATTGTGTATATGTACCACAGTTTCCTTATCCATTCATCTGTTGATGGACAACTAGGTTGCTTCCATGTTCTAGCTATTGTAAATAGTGCTGCAATGAGCAATGAGATACATGTGTCTTTATCAATTTTGGTTTCCTCAGGTTATATGCCTAGGAGTGGGATTGCTGGTTTTTTAAACTATTCCTAATTTTTTAAGGAATCCCCATACCGTCTTCCATAGTGGCTGTATCAATTTATGTTCCCACCTACAGTGCAAGAGCATTCCCTTTTCTCCACACCCTCTCTACCATTTATCATTTGTAGACTTTTTGATGATGGCCATTCTGACTGGTGTGAAGTGATATCTCATTGTAGTTTTGATTTACATTTCTCTAATAATGAGCGATGTTGAGCATCTTTTCATGTGTTTGTTAGCCATCTGTGTGTCTTCTTTGGAGAAATGTCTATTTAGGTCTTTTTCCCACTTTTTATTTGTTTTTTCTTCTGTTGAGTTGTATGAGGTGCTTGTACATTTTGGAAATTAATTTTTGTCAGTTGCTTCATTTGCTATTATTTTCTCCCATTCTGAGGGTTGTCTTTTTAAAAATATTCTTTTTTGCTGAGTATTTCTCTAGTATTCCTAAGATATACATGTTAATAAACATCTGTATGTTTTTTTTTCTCTTTGATTTGGCTTTTACTACAGGAGTTTCAAGTGAGAATTCAGAAGAAGAAAGGGAAAAAATAGTTTTCCTCCCCTACAGTATGAAATATTAAATTAGATTTATTTAGTATTGTAAGCTAATTTCATTTAGTATTGGCTGTGATTAATTGCAGTGGTCAAACCCAGAATTTTTTATATGCCATCATGTGGAATGAACATATCTGTATTAGATACTTTAAAAGTCTTTCGTAGTCATAGATTTAACTTATCAACCTCAGAAATATGTTTAAGTAGCAAAATTTTATTATGTATTTGCCAAAGGACAGTCACTGCTTCAGGCACTGTATTTGACATAGGAGTATGATAACTCACTTCAAGAACACACGGTGTAACCGAAAATAAATAAATAAGAACACTTGACACTTAAGAACAATGCAGGTAGCCTCCAGCATTCTGGGGATTTAGAGTTTGATCTCTTAATTCAGACAAAGTGAGGATAATGGTATTCCAAGGGACACAGGAAAAAACAGAGGGAGTTACAAATCACATGAATTACGGATGAGTTACAAATAACTCATGATGGCTGAGTGTAAAATGCAGAGACCTAGAGAGAAATAATAAAATGTGAACGATGGCGTACAGCAAATAAACCTGTTAGTGGTGAAACTTAAGCACCTTACTTTTTTCCCTTTACCCTAAAACTTATGTTAAAACATGTCTGAAACTGAAAGTGTTAGTTACTCAGTGGTGTCTGACTGTCTATGAACTGCAACCCCATGGGTTGTAGGCAATTTATAGAAAGAAACGATCTTGATGCCTCAAGTGGTCAGTAGCATAAAGGAGCTCTAGAATTGACTGCTTAGCATCAGGAGGCTACTCTCCCTGGGATTTTTAGTAATTGATTTTTTTAAAGTAATTTTATTTGTTTTTGGCTGTGCTGGGTCTTCATTGCTACGCGGGCTTTCTTTCCTCTGGTTTAGGTAAGCAGGGCCTACTCTCTAGTTGAGGTGTGCGGGCTTCTCGTTGCACTGGCAGCTCTTGTTTTGGAACGTGGGCTTCAGGGCACAAGGGCATCACTAGTTGCAGAACATGGGCTTAGGTGTCCCATGGCATGTGGATTCTTCCTGGATCAGAGATCAAACCTGTCTCTGGATTGGCATTGTCAGTGTCCAGGTGAACACTGAGCCACCAGGAAAAACCAGTAATTGAATTTTTTTTATCATGAGATATTAATTGACAAATATTCTTCACAAACCAACAAATAAAGTAAAAATAAGATATTAGCATTACTTACAA
Source organism: Odocoileus virginianus (assembly GCF_023699985.2). Taxonomy (NCBI): domain Eukaryota; kingdom Metazoa; phylum Chordata; class Mammalia; order Artiodactyla; family Cervidae; genus Odocoileus; species Odocoileus virginianus. Next base: position 67,040,556 of record NC_069684.1, read on the forward strand.
ATTTGTATTTTAAATTAGACTCAGTATAGCAAGCTGTTGCTACAGAAAGTGAGAAAATCAGTATATATTATTTATTCTAACTTTAACTTCTTTCCAATCATCCATCTTCTGATTTGTTACATAGAGTGTTGATTTTAAAATATAAAGGTTCCTGGCTTTTATATTCTGTTCTTTATTCAGACATTTTGTTTCTGTTCTTTCCTAAACATATTTGATGTTTAACAAAAATCTTTTTTAATGCCTTCATTCTGCTTTGCTTTGAATAATATCCTATCCTGAGAATTGATCTTCATATAAAATTATAATAATTTTTTGTATCTGCTTTATTTTCTGAATTCTGGTATGACGCTAACATCTGTATTTTCCCATCATCCCTGGAAGGTCATTTGGATATTTATGACATACTTGCTTCAATATTTTTATAAGATTTTTGTTACAATTACCCTTCTGTCATCTGTAGATTAGTAGACTATAGCTGCAGAAATTCTGAGACCTGATTTTCCACATGTCAGTGATGCATTATTATTTATTTACTTCTACCTAAACTCACCTTTGATTTCATCTTTATGATTGAATTCATTGCCTTCACTTGGATCATTCTTTTTCCCTTTCTGATAAAAGTAAGGCATTCAATATAACACAATCTTTAAGTAAATGCTTTTTTTCCCTCTTAGACACATGAATATTTTTCTTTCACTTTTGCTTATTCTATAGAAATACTACTATTTATGATAAATCTTATTTATTGATTTATGTAATTAAATAGTTCAGTTCAGTTCAGTTGCTCAGTCATGTCTGACTCTTTGCGACCCCATGGGTCGCAGCACGCCAGGCCTCCCTGTCCATCACCAACTCCTGGAGTTTACTCAAACTCATGTCCATTGAGTCGGTAATGCCATCCAGACATCTCACCCTCTGTCATCCCCTTCTCCTCCTGCCTTCAATCTTTCCCAGCATCAGGGTCTTTTACAATGAGTCAGCTCTTCGCATCAGGTGGATTAAGTATAGGAGTTTCAGCTTCAACATCAGTCATTCCAATGAACACACAGGATTGATTTCCTTTAGGATGGACTGGTTGGGCCTCCTTGCAGTCCAAGGAACCCTCAAGAGTCTTCTCCAACACCACAGTTCAAAAGCATCAATTCTTTGGCACTCAGTTTTCTTTATAGTCCAACTCTCACATCCATACACGACTACTGGAAAAACTATAGCCTTAACTAGATGGAAATAATCAGTAAACATTCTCCTGTGTTCATCCTACTCCATTCTATATCTTGCGCTCTCCTCAAGCCTGATATCAATTACTGTATCATTTGCTTTAATTTTTAGTTTGATGCTTATCATGAGGCTTTCAGTGCAGTTTAAACTCTTGAATTTCTAACACATTTCTTCCTAGGATGTGAGTCTGATGCTTGTAATACTCTGTATTTTTCCTTAAACTGTTCTAAGTTGATGTTTTAGAAGGTACCTCATGTTACATATAATCTTTTTCATATTTTGATGAACTCTTCTTTCTTTCTTTGAATGAGGATGCTTGTGAGGTTTCTGTTAATAATATCTGCCTGTTAATTTTGTCCTTTTCTCTATTTTCTTTTCTTTTCACTGTCCTAAGACAGATGTCTACTATTGGTTCATTTGTGATTATTTCTCAATTTTGAAAAAAAAAAAGCTTTTACCTAAAACTTTGTCCTTGAATCACAGTTTCTCTGCATGGATGTCTCTTTCTGTCAGACAATTTACATACCTTGCAGAACTGCTTGGGGTCAGAGACAGCGTCACCAGCTTGCAGCCTGGGACCGCCGTTAGAGCGCCAGGCATCCTGTATTATCACAGTTTGACACTGCGGCGACTCTTCATCTGTGTAGGGTACAAAAGAGGGAAATAAATAAGACTTTATTCCACCATCTTTAAACAAAAAATCTGCTTCCTAAAATATTCAAACTAAATGGACCCTTTGTAACCATTTCGTTAAAACACTCTATTTTACAGATTGGAAAATGGAGTCCAGGACTCAGTGATAGGTAGAGGTGGAACTAGAAGGCAAGGCTCCTGACTTTGAATCCGTGCTTGTATCACTTAATCTGACTGTCTTTCTGTAGAACAAACACACTTGTCCACAGCGGACGTTCTGGTTGCATTCACAGGCTGAGGAGTTTCTGTTCCACACTCATCTCACTGTCATCACTAAGGCTCCTCTTATTTTAGACTCTGAGCCACAACTGAACTTCCTACCTTTCTTTAATTTTACTGGGGAAATCTGATTGTTTTGGATAGAAAGCAGGAGGTGCAGATGGAATCACAAGTGGTATGTTGTTTAGTTTTTCTTGGCTGGAAAAGAACTCTTAGGCAGAAGCAGTAATAAATGAATCAACAGTATTCACATTCAGTATAAAATTTATTTGTGAAGCTAAAAGGTCAGTGATAGTTTTTGAATCTATAGTCTAAGTGGAATAAATATCTGGTTATTTATTTATATGTTTTTGGGTATCATCCTGTCAGAACTGATGTACTAGACCCAGCTGCAATGCCTCCTTTGGCATCCTAGGACTCTGACCTTCAGAGATGCAGATCTTTATGATTTTTAATCATCCACATCCATCAGGGTAAAGAGAATCACATCTGAGAGGAAGGAGCCTGTGCCCTAAGACCAGAGGTTAAAGCCTTATTGTTCACATTGCTATTCTCTGCTTTTCACCCATTTTTCAACATTAAGTGCTTTAAGTCTAACAAAGCAGACTTTAGCTACTTGTCCTAATTTGAAAGTCCTGACTGAATCTTTGCAAGGCCCCATCAACCTTGATCAGGATTTCAGCCTCACCTGCCTGACTACCTGGATCTCAGTACTGGCATTCTCTCTGGGTTGCACTTGCCCAGGATTTGATTTATTGACTGGTTAAAATGCTACTGTTTCTGAGTCCTTCTCTACAAGATGCATTACTCTGCTGGTCTTCTTTAATCTGTTTCAGCTCAAAGAACATCACGTGTTTCGCAAAGAATACACCCAGTCTATTTTTAGAATTTTACATTCTTTTGGATTTTTTTGGTGATATTTATCTTTTCAGAGTTCTATCTAAATATGTTGTTTATAAATACAACAACTACTTAATCTTTGGGGGTTTTAATTTCAATTGAATTAATAATGGCTAATGCCCCCATTCCCCTAAATGAGTATATAAACATAGTAGAATGTGAGTTCTCAAAAATCTGAATTTCACTTTTTAAATCCGTCTTCCTCTTACAAGTCTTTTATGATTCAGTTCAAGCACAAACATTTCCAGAATTAATGTTCTGACTCCTTCAGGCTACACTTTGTAATTCAACAATTCCCATTCATAGCTTTATTTGTGTCTTTAGTAATTTTATAATAATCATATGCTTATTTAATTTCTTTCACATTGCTGCACATTCCTGAAAAACTTATTCATCTCGATTTTCCTGACACTTAGCATAATGTCTAGTATACAGAGCATTCAATAAGTGTTTGATGGACAAATGAATAAGTCATATAAATGGAATTGTCAGCTATGCCATTTCATAGCCAAAAGAGAGTGAATTAGGTGAATTGTAATGTTCCTTTCAAATTTGAAATTCCATTTTCATTTTTCAAAAGTTTGGAGTATAGAGAAAAAAAATTGAGAAATTTAGAAAATTAGAGTCATATCCATAGAGTAAGTTATCCTAGACGCATATCTTTATTTTGTAAGCCAGACACAGAATTTTACTTGCAGAGAATACAGGATTAGAGTTACATATTACAGGGTTAGATTACATTCTAATTCTTACAATAATTGTGATGTATTTTTTTCGGTGACATATGGCACTTTTGAGGAAAAAAGAACATATTTAAAAGTTAGCAAAAATATTTAATGACAATTATAAAGTGTAAGTAAGTGCAGTAGGTATTAAGGAAAGTATAAGAGATTATGGATGAAGTGGGATAAACATTAGACACAGAAATTTGGTAGGGTTTAGATAGAAAAGAGGTTGCAGACAGATGCTATTAATGTATTTGTGAGCATGTTTGGCTTGTTGGTACTTTAAGAGGTAAGTTGTAGTCAAAAATGTTGTTCATTTGCCAAGTTGTGTCTGACTCTGTGATCCCATGGACTACAGAACTCTAGGCTTCTCTGTCCCTCACTATCTTTCAGAGTTTGCTCAGACTCATGTCCATTGAGTCAGTGATGCCTTCAAGCCATCTCATCCTCTGTTTCTGGACCGTAGGTCGTCCCCATTCTGACATTTAGGGTTCCCTTATTACTACTATTTCCTTTTCAAAGCTAATGTCTTTTAATAGTCTCCCATATTTTCTAATTATTTTTGTGTCTCTATGCTTACTTTCTTTTGATGGTGTTCTCTTTGTTCATAGATTTGTAAGTTTATATATATTTCTCTGTGCTTTTATATTTCTTTAAGATTTTGAAAAGTGTCATAAAAGCTGTCAACAGTGTATTGATAGCATTTAGAAAAAAATGCAGTTTAATGGAAAGTCTCAAGTTTTAGAACTGATCTGTGTAAGTCTACAGTCTTCTTTATATGTAAGACCTCACTAGAAATTTTAGCTATTCAATAGTAAGATTGCATTTATTTTATTGGTAAACAATTTTCTGAGCTAATGTTACTTATTTGACAAAATAATGTCTTGATCATTTAGCCTAGATTCCAGTCCCAATAGTGGGAGCATTGATATATCAGTTTTTTCTGATATATGTATTGTTGAAATGATTTTGTTTATAAATCCTGTTTCTTTTTTATATTTTATTGAAGTATAGTAGATTTACACCATTGTGTTAATTTCTGCATAGCAAAGAGATTCTGTATACATGGATATATTCTTTTTCATATTCTGTTCCATTAAACCTGGTTTCATTTTTAAGGCACAATTACACGTGTTAGCATATAATTGTTCTTGAAAATATTTAATATTTAAAAATTGCCTGCTTCTTTTATGCTCTTAAGGTATGCATATATTCCCAAAGTACCAAAACTTTATTACTATTTTTACTTCCATTATGCAACCACAATATATGTGATTGTTTGCAGATAAGACAAACATTTAAAAGAAAACACATGAGTAATTAAAAAATTTTGACATGCTTCTGATTTCAAACTTTCTTGCTATTTCTTTTTTTCCTTGCTATTTCTAAATGCAAAATTCTTTACTAAGACTCTACTTTCATATTTTTATTAAATTATGCCTCCTTCTGTTCATGGTTGAATTTTGTCTTCCTAAGACAGATAATTTTGCTCTTGAGATATTAGGTCATTCTCTGGCATTCTGTGAAAGAGCCCACTTCTGTTCCCATGGGGATATTTATTTGTGGGAAAAAATAATACATATCCTCACAGTTATAATTTAATTTTTCCTTCAAGCATGTTCTATTGTTACAGATAAAGTGAGGACCAATATGTCCCTTATCCTTGTACAGGTGGCACAGTGGTAAAGAATCCGCCTGCTTATGCAAGAGACGTAAGAGACATGGGTCCGATTCCTGGTTCAGGTAGATCGCCTTGAAAAGGGAATGGCTGCCCACTCCACTATTCTTGTCTGGAGAATCCCATGGACAGAGGAGCCTGGTGAACTACAGTCCATGGGGCCTCAAAGAGTTGGACACAACTGAAGCAACTTAGTATGTACAAAGAAAAAATACAGTATTTTTATGGGATCTACAGCCAGAAAATGACCTTTTATTAATGCTAGGTGAATATTAGAGGCTATCAAATGTTCTCATTTTCTGATTTAGCCCCTGACAAATATACTTGTTTATACTTAAAAATATACTTTATGTTCTTTGATAACCTCTGCACATTTTCTCCATTGATTTTTCAAAAGAAACTGGTCTTGCTTGAGTTGTTGATTGTTTTGTTTCTTAAATGGCAAAACTGTGCAAAACTAGGTGAAATCTGCATTTTAAAAATTTCCACGGATTGTTACCTGTATTTCCAGACAAAAAGATTATTGGAAAATATATTCCCTTTCCATAATAAACATCCCAATTATTATGCTTACAGAAAAAAAAGGGGTAATTGGTCAATGCAGTGGGAAAATTTTGTGTTTTTTCAAAACTGCAAATATTTATTGTGTACATATATACATACCAAGAAATCTTCTAGACTTGCACATTCCAATGTGGTAGTCACAGATACACATACCTATTTTAAATTTAAACCAATCCAATTGAATAAAGTTCGATAGACTGCTCAGCTTTTGTAGTCATGTTTCAAGCATTCAGTAACTACATGTAGTTAGTGGGTACCTATTGAACAATGCAGAAATAGAACATTCTATCATGGCATAGAATTTCACTGGACAGCGCTGTAAATCTTGAAACTGAAAGTAATTACTTTTAAAAGTACCTTTTGATGAGCTCACTGAAGAGGATAGGCACAACTGCAAAGAACTACAGTAGACTATGAGTATTTTGATAGGCAATATTGCCTTTTTTTCAAATGAAAAAGACACATATTAGCTAATTATTGAATTAGTTCTAATAGGGATTTTCCATTTGTCTTGTTTTATACTTACTGCATAGTAACTTATCATTTTCAAAGATATTATAGTGATATTGTCTATAGTGTGGCTATATATACTACGCCTAAAATTAGAAATAGATAGAATTCAATTTAAAAGAACAGAAATAGAAATATCTTATGGAATAGATCTGTGATATTATCTTATTAAATATTTCACTTCTCAAAGAAGAAAGTTATAAGAGTTTCAAGTTCAAATAGATTTTCTTTCTTTAATCTCATAGATTGCTTAAAATTATAACATATTTTAGCTTACTTCCTGTTTGCACTAAGACATTTTCTACAACTTAACTTTTATCCTAGAGGTTATAATTGCCTTAATTTCATATGTTTTCTTAAATAGCTAAGAAAATATTTACACCCTCTCACAAAGATGATCCAAATACTTTTTCTTACACCTTTTTAAAATGTAAGAAATTTTATCAGAGCTCTTATTTCTAACTATTCTTTCTTCTGAAAGTTTCTCCTTTACTGAATTGCTGGATATTTGTTCCTGCTCATAAACTCAGTGTTTCTCCAATACTAATTGTGGACTTGCAAATCTGATGTATAGGTTTGTTTCCACAGGGCTCATATAAAGTGGGAAGGGTGCTATAGATAATAAGTGTGAGGTGCCTGATCTTTCAAGTGTGTGTTATTGGAAACAGCCCATGAATGTATCCTCCAGCTCAGAAGCCCAAGTCTTCACTGAAACCCCTGGTGTCCTCAGTTTTGCTCTTTGATTTCTTTAGAAAGCTTGGGTCCCATTCCTCTGATTCCTGTCTTATATGCAGATGGGGCCAAAGTTTTAAGGACTGTCAAGGGGGTTATTACCTCCTTTTATTACTTGAAGACTTTACACAGGGCCCATTTGCTCTATGCTTTAGCGAGCTTGGGAATTCTCCAGAGTCATAGGTGAGAAGGGCCACTCGCATCTCCGGTCTCCAGTTTTAGGGTTTTGATCCTGAGGTCCTACTTCTTTGTCCTTCCATGAGACTTCCCTCTACATCCTGTAGAAACAGATCCAAATGACAGCTGCTACACTGTACTCCATGTTCTCAGGCTTCCAACAGAAACCATGCTTTTGTTGATTTCAGTCCTCTTTCATTGTTATTGGAATTTTTGGAGGGTAAAAAACGAAAGAAACATGAAACATTATGATTTAAAACACATAGTTCATGGCTGTCTTTTCCTACCAATGATGAAAATGTTTCAATTATTTTTAAAATATTTTTATTGAGGTATGATTGGTATACAAAGTCTGTACATATTTAATGTATATATTTTTAAGTTTGAGTTGAAATATGCACGTGTGAAATTATCACCATATACAGTGCCCTAAGTTGAACTATTATCTCTAAAGTTTCCTCTGTCCTCTATTTTTTGAAAAGAATATTTAACATAACATAAGAACATAAATCAGTTCTTATAATTTCTTCTCATTTATTGGAAGCATTCACTGCCTCCATTTTCCCCTCCAATCTTCTATATATTGTGAAATCACTTGTACATTTTTTAACATTTTCTAACATTTTCACTCTATGTTGAGAAAAGGTAACCTTTGCAGTTTTATTAACCAGTTTTATTTTTATTATAAGTTACCTGTTGGTTTGCTTGCCAATGTTTTTTCACAGAAATATCTTTTATCAATATTTTAGTTCTTCAATTAGGGAAACCTCTTTATTTTACCCTTAAACTTGTTATTTTCATTTCTTTAACATAGAATCCATATTCAAAATTACTTTTTCTTTAAAACTATGATGATTTAAGTCCATCATCTTGCTTTATGCTGGAAATAAATAAGAGGCCAATATAACATTTAACAGGTTATTGTTGGCTATTTTTATTGTTTTGTTTTCTCAAAAATTTTGATTTTAATTTTGCTTATTGGAGTTTGTACAATTTACTATTTTGTATCTAGGCATTTCATTATTTTCACTATGTGCCAAGAAAGTCTCCTTTCTTAGGATATTACTTTGATGACGTCTACTTCTTTTTTTGTAATTGCATTCTTAAACTGCTCTGAGACAAAGGTTGGGACTTTGGTATATTTATAATCTGTGACATTTTCATCTTACAGTATGTTTACTTCACATTTGCTGCCCACTGACTTAAATTGCAGCCCTGCTTCTGTGCTATTAGGTTCAAATACTGAGTTTTAAAATGGTTTATTTTAGTTTAAAGAGGTTTATTTATATATTTCAAAACCTCTTAATTTTTACCAAAATTTTTATCAAAGCCTCTTCTTTGTGGATAAATATCATTGTACTATTTTTGTATATATTAATTTTTCTTATTTTAAAATGTTTCTTTAAGTTTTTTATTGTTAGGGAAAACTTTCCAAATGCTTAAGCAAAGGGCATCCAAACTGGGGGCAAGTATTGTCATAAATATTTAGTGTCCAGGATCAACACATCTTTTGGTTGTTGTTGTTGTTCTACCATCCAGTTACAATTTTTATCCTTTTTTAATTTAAATTGTATTTATTCATTCATGTATTTGTCTTTGACTGCGCCTGGGTCTTCATTGCTGTGTGCAGGCTTTCTCTAGTTGCAGCAGGCAGGGCTACTGTTCATTGAGGTCTGCGTGCTTCTCCCTGTGGTGGCTTTTCTCGTTGCAGAGCGCGGGGTGTAGGGTGCTAGCTCAGTGTTTGCGGCACACAGGCTTGGTTGCCACACAGCATGTGGGATCTTCCCTGACCAGGGATTGAACCTGTGTCTACTGTATTGGCAGTCAGATTCTTAACTGTGAATCACCAGGGAAATCCCTAACTTCCACGCCTAATCACACTTCTCAGTGAGAAATTAATATTTTTTTGGCAGTTACTTCTGATAGCACCTTTTCTTCTCTGTAGCACTGCTGTAAATTTATATCCACTCACTGTCTTTTCTCCAATGATATTTGGAAGGACAGAAAGGTGAGGGCAGGGTTCGCTGATCTAACTTTTATTAACTTGGTTGCCACATTCTTCCCAGGAGTTGGTGTATAGCTAGCACACGTGTAATTTGGGTTGGAAGTTGTTGTTATTGTCAATCTTATCTTTGTGATTTTTGAATTATCAACTTCTTTTTTTGGCAGTAAATTCATATAGTTCTATTAAATTAGTTTCTTAGAAGCACACATCCTGATTCTAAATTACAAGTCCCTAATTATATACTTATTTTCAATACTAAACCTATATCCAGAAGGAAAAGTTGGCATAATAACAGTATTATATGGTTCCCCTAATCTGCAGGGATGATGGTTTATGGAACCTATGATGAAATGTGATTGTTTTCTAATGAAAAACTCATCAGTTATTATACTTTAAAGTCTTTCCTCAGATTGTTCTTATGAGTTAAGGAACAAAAAAATGAATCTTACTTCATTTGACTTTCAGAAAGTAGTAATTGGAAGAGACTTCTTAACATTATAGCTATTACCCAGTGTTATCAGTATTTTATTATTGCTTTTCAGAAAGCAATATATCTCCTGTTGAGGAGATGAAGTGAGAGAAATCAATTGAATGCTTCAAAAGATGTTTCCTAAGCTTTTCTTGAAATTCACTCTTTTTTTTAATCACTGCACTTGACAAGTGAGACTGTTAAGCAGAGACCAATGAATATATGACATAAATGATTGCACTTTAGCATAGAAGTCCTCCTGACAGTGGACATTTTTAAAAGGTAAATTGTGTAAAAAAAAAAAGTTGAAAATGCATTTAGCTTTACCAAATATATGTCTACCTATCTGTAATAAAAAAAAACTTGAATAAATATTCATTTTATGATGCCTATTTGTGTTGCATTTAAAAATATAGCATCTGGAAATAAGGACTTGTAAATTATAGTCTCTTTTGCAAAAGAGTAATAAATAACCTCATCTAGAATGAGACAGAAAATCAAATTAAAAAACTTAAAGAAAATGCATAAAGTTCTTTTAAAAGGAAATTTATAAAATATGAATCTAAAGGAATAGACTGTTTATCTAAATTAATAGTTCTTTTTATTGAAAATCTGCTTCCTCCTCTCAAACATGATCTGCAACGTGAATATATTTAGAAGTAGTATGGATTCAGGTCATTTTCTAAGTGGGTCAGGACAATTTTCAGAAGGCTGTAGGACCTTGGAAATCCACAGGACTCCCACCAGGATATTGGGTAAATAAGCTGAGGAAGATTCAGCGAGGAGCCTTTGGGAGGGATTGTTAGGATTCTTCTGTATCCCCCCAAACCACTGGCAAGATATTTATGGTGATTCAAGTGACTCCCCAGTGCTTGCCAGTAGAAGTCTCTCCCCTCGCTTCCAAATAAGTAACCTCCAAGCTGCGAGTCTGTGGTGTTTCTATACATAATGAGGGTAGACGATTTCTACTCACAGCATGGGGATATTGTAATGTGAATCCAAGACCTTGGGCAAATGCATTGGTATTTGAGCCTTACTTTATGAATTCTGAAAGAGACCAAGTAAAATTCCTGTTATTGTTGTTTGTTTGCTAAGTCATGTCTGACTGTTTGCAACCCCATGGATTGCAGCACTTCAGGCTTTTCTGTCCTTCACTGTCTTCTGGAGTTTGCTCAGACTCATGTCTGTTGAGTCAGTGATGTCATCCAACCATATCATCTTCCGTCACCCCCTTCTCCTCCTGCCCTCAATTTTTCCCAGCATCAGGGTCTTTTCCAATGAGTCGGCTCTTTTCGTCAGGTGCCCAAAGAATTGGAGCTTCAGCTTCAGCATTAGTCCTTCCAATGAATATTCAGAGTTGATGTCCTTTAGGATTGACTGGTTTGATCTCCTTACTCTCCAAGAGACTCCCAAGAGTCTTCTCTGGTACCACAATTCAAAAGCATCAATTTCTGTTAAACAGGGCCCATTAGTTTCCTAAGTCTGCTGTGATAAATTACCATGGACATTGTTGTTTAAAACAACACACATTTATTCTTTTAAACTCTGGAGGCCAGAACACTGGAGACAGACTCTCTGGGCCATGATCAAAGTATCAGCAGAGCCATGCTCCTCCCAGAGGCTCTGTAGGGGACACCCTCTTCTTTGTCTCCTACTTAAGAGGGCTCCCATTCCTCCTTGGCTGGTGGCCGCCTCATCCCTATCACTAAGGCTAGAACCTTCAGATCTTCCTCTGCCTTACGTTGCCTTTCCCCCTTGGTGTGTTTAAAATGTCCCCCCTCCCCGCCCCCCCCACACAACTTTGTCTCCTTTTGCAAGAATGCATGTAACTGTACTGATGGCTCACTCGTAATAAGAATAGTATAGCTCAAGATCCTTAATCTAATCTGATGAGAAGGCCCTTTCATGCCAGATAAAGTAACATTAGAATGTGAATATGTCATGTGGGGCAGAGGGTGCAGGATCTGTTTTGACCTCTTACTTTGGGTAGAAGAGATAGCACATAGAGAGAGATTCTTCTGCCAAGGCCAGAATGATGAGGCAAGGGCCCCTTGAGGAAAGCATCTGGATTTCTTTGTACTGAAAAAAACAAAACAAAACAAAAACAAAAACCACATAATATTTCCTTGAAGCAGGAATCAGAGTTTGCCTAGAGGCAGAATAAAGTATATGAAGATCAAACTTCAGGACTTACTTGAAGAGTCCAGGCACTTAAAGTGCTCAATGCATATGGTCATATATAGTTTTTTCTTATAAGAGATTTCCCCAAATATGTAAGTGGCATGCTCCACTAATCCTGGACTTGCCTAACTCTGTCTAGGAGCCATTACTTCCACCTAAGGAGCATTACTTTCATCTTTAAATTCAATGAGCCATTGAAATGTATATGTAAAAATCTTAAGAAATAAAGGAAATACTAAACTCATTCAGATAAAAACAATAAATTGTTTAAAAGGGAAAAAGGCATATTTGAAAAAGGACTATACAAAAATTCTAGAAGTAAAAATCTTGTAACAAAATTAAAATCTCAGTATACAAGTTAATGGAAAAATAAAAATTGTTTAATGGTATTTAAATAAAAAATAATGAATTCTTTAAATTATAATGAACTAACCCTGTTCCAAGACAGGCTATTTTGATTTATTTATTTTAATTTTTTTAAATATAATTTTATTTGTATCAGAGTACAGATGATTGACAATATTGTGATGGTTTCAGGTGAACTGTGAAAGGACTCAGCCATACATATACATTATCCATTCTCCGCCAAACTGCTCTCCCATCCAGGCTGCCACATAACACTGGGCAGAGATCCATGTGCTGTACAGTGGGTCCTTGTTCATTTTCCATTTTAAACATAGTAGTGTGTATACATCCATCCAAAACTCTCTACCACTTCCCCCCATTCTTCCCATCTGCAGCCATAAATTTGTTCTCTAAATTGTGAATCTGTTTCTTTATGGTACGTAAGTTCATTTGTATCAATTTTTTTTTTTTTTTAAGATTCTGGGCCATATGGTGTTTCTGCTTATCTAATTTACTTCACTTAGTATGACAATCTATATGTCAATGTTGCTGCAAATGGTATTATTTCATTCTTTTTAATTGCTGAGTAGTATTCCATTGTATATATGTATCACATCTTCTCTATCCATTCTTCTCCCGATGGATGTTTAGGTTGCTTCTGTGTACTGGCTATTATAAACAGTGCTGCAATGAATACTGAGGTACATGTATCCTTTTAGACCATGTTTTTCTTTGGATATATGCCCAGGAAAGGATAGGATGATGGGAGCAAAGAGAAAAGTAAGACTTCACTACATCTATCTTGTTTTGTTTTGACTTTTAAAAGAATGTAACTATTTTATATATTTTAGAAAGCAATAAGGAAAGAAAAAATATAATTTCTAAACCTTGAAAATGAATGGGGACACACTACATAAGCACATATAAATTGATGGTGAACCTAGGTGCAGAGTGTAAACAGATATGCAAAGAAAAAGTGAAACTTCTTTCAGGAGTCTTATTTTAGCATCGATATCATTATTGTCATTTGAAAGTCTTGTATGTACACTGCAGCATAAAGCAGGCAATAAAATATGCTGATGTTTTAAGAGCCAAGATTTTCAGCATAAAAAATAAAACCAGAATAAAAATTGTTCAAAGTTTAAGTACTAACATTGTCTTCAAATTCAAGTTACTTTTGAGACACATACATTTCTTAGCTCTTTACTGGAATTGACTGGAAAATGATGTTCTAATAATTTGCTTCACAAATACCCATAATATGGTTTCTTAATGCCATTTCTTCCTAAAAGAACTGGAGTTGGGGAGAGTAATGGGGCAAGGTGAAGGTGGTGAAAGGTTTAGCTATCATACTGAAAAGAACAAGGAATCTTATACCAGAAAGCAAGAAGCTACTGGGATTATGTTAAAAAAAGACAGAGAAACACACTTGAAAGGGTTCCCCTACCTGAGAATGGAACAATTTGAGCTTTAACGTGAATAATGTCTGAACTTATTGAAATACATCAAGTATATCAAATCTATGCTGGTGTTCCAGGAAATCAGCTTTTTACTCTCAAAATTAATAAGGAGAAATATATTCTCTCTTTCTTATAAACACACAGGAAGTGGAGAAAATACTCTTCTGCATAGTAAATGAAGAAAGATGCCTCCTATAAAGCAATAATAGTTCTAGTCAATTATCATGAGTGGATTCTGCAACAATCATGTTAAAGGTTAATAAGAAATTTTCTAATGATTAGATCATACTGCCAACACCTGAACTGTAATCAGTCCTCAATCTTAGCAACCTTAAAGTCATACCACGTATGTTTTGTGTATATTAATATGATGCAGTAGGAGTACAGAATGTCATTTATGAATAGTGCTTGCCAAAAAATTTCCTTATCTAAGCAAATCCCTAGAACTACCTACAAATTACTCACTTATTTTAACAGGAAGATTTTTAAAAATTAAAAAGTTAAAAAAAATGAGTTAGCAAGTTTAAGGATATTATAAGGAATCAGTCAGATACATCCAGAGAGTATCTGCAGTAGTGATTCAATTTCTTTAACACATAAATGGCATGGAAAAGAAAAAAACAAAGCAGTTGATACATATTAAGAGAGTTAGGTGATGTAGTGTATAAATGCATTTTGTGGATCTTTGGTTTTTATTTGAATGAATCAACATTAAAATGCATTTTAATCAAATGGAAAAATTTGGATATGGACTATGCATTAAAATATGTTAAAGTATTATTATTATTATGTATTATGTTAGGTTGATTGAGATTACCATTTAACAAAACAAAACAAAAAGGTTAGGCATTGTAATGTATATTGACCACTTTACTGTTTATTTGCTGAGTCCTGTCCAACTCCTTTTTGACCCCCTGGACTATATAGTCCATCAGGCTCCTCTGTCCGTGGGAATTTCCAGGCAAGAATACTGGAGTGGGTTGACATTTCCTTTTCCAATATTGAGCTACTTACTTGTTTAAAAAAAAAAAAAAAAAAAAGAATATGCTGGAAAACACTCCAAATAGGAAAAAAAAGGGAGAGAAAAGCATTGATAAAAAGATTGGAAAAATGTTTATAATTCTTAAAGCTGGGTGGTAAATGTATGGGGTTCATTTTACAATTCTCGCTATTCATTTGTAAAGTAAAATTTTCATTGGAAAAACAAAAAATGAGAAAATACACATTACCACATAGGGAAAGGATCATTTATCATTTAGTGGACAGTAAATTTCACAGCTACACTAATAATGGCCAAAAGATAATGGAATACTATTTTCAAAATGCTGATGCTGCAAATTCAGGAATGAGTCTGGATCCCATTGGTAAATGCATAATATCTAGTCAAAGATGACATGAAATCAGATCAAAAACTTAGGTGGGAAAATTAATCTTGAACTGTGATAGTACATCTAGTCCTGGAAAGCTGGAGAAGAAAAATGAAGTAAGAGCAAATAGAAAGTTTTATATATGAGCAAGCATGGGATTGAATGCATTTCCCTGTGAATTAGAAAGCAAGGATATAGGTTAAAGATAGGACCCAGGAACAGAGGTGTATATCTGATAGGAGTTCAGTTACTAAGATGCTCTTACCAAACTCCTGAAGTTATTAAACTTGTTTTGTGTTTTTCTGCACCATAAAATGAATGCCTCCAGAGAGCTTGAGAATAAGAGTGGAGACTGTGGGTAGTAGCCCCAGGGTAGGGGATTTATACTTCAGAAGCAGTGAAGAAAGGGGTGATGAATTGAAAACTGTGAAAAGGGTGGTTAAAAGGAGTCACCTTTGAAAAGAGTGTGAAATAGATAAATCTTGTGAAGATGAAAGGAGAATTTTGTGTGAGAATACAGAGTTGGTTATACCTACTAAAAGGACCCAAACTGTGTGAAACTTAAGACTTTTTTTTTTTTTTTTTAAGAAAAATCATTCATGAGTTTTTAAAGAGAAATTCACTAGGTGACTGTCTGAAAAACTCACTCCCTCCTTGGTCCACTTTCCTCAGTTTTCACTAAAATCTCACATAAGAGCTAGGTTTGGGGAGAATGACAGACATCAGTTCAGTTCAGTTCAGTCACTCAGTCGTGTCCGACTCTTTGCGACCCCATGAATCGCAGCACGCCAGGCATAGCAGGTATGAATAATGATCTATTGAAAATAATGGATGCAATTCTGGTGCCCTCAGAAACAGGGTCAGGAAAAAGGTAACATTTCAGTACATTTCTGGTATATGTAGAGAATCTGTGCAAAAAGAATGTTTCTGTGTCTGGAGCAGGTTTTCCAAAAAATAGTCCAAATACCTCTAAATTACAAAAAAATGTGAGTACATGTATAAATACTTACGAAAATTTCTATGCCAATAATGTACCCAGGGAGGTGAAAACCAGGTGATTTGATTATCTATATATTTGTGTATTTGCATATTTACGTGTTTGTACATTTTCCATTTTACTATGATTTTGTAATTATTTATTAATTGAAACTCAGGGAAGAGACCATGGGTAGTTGATCCAAGGCAGGTTTATAGCTTAGAAGGAAAGACTTTTAATTTTTTTGCATGAGACAAGGGCTCGGGGCTGGTGCACTGGGAAGACCCAGAGGGATCCGGTGGAGAGGGAGGTGGGAGGGGGGATCGGGATGAGGAATACATGTAAATCCATGGCTGATTCATGTCAATGTATGGCAAAAACCACTACAATAGTGTAAAGTAATTAGCCTCCAACTAATAAAAATAAATGGAAAAATAAATAAATACATAAAATTAAATAGATTTATTTATATTTTGCCTTATATATAAGGCAGCACTAGTGTAAAGAACCTGCCTGCCAAAGTAGGAGCTGTAAAGTGATGCAGGTTCGATTCCTGGGTTGGGAAGATCCCCTGGAAAAGGAAATGGCAACCCACTCCAGTATTCTTGCCTGGAGGATCCCCTGGACAGAGGAGCCCGCTGGGCTATAGTTCATAGGGCTGCAAAGAGTCAGACACAACTGAAGCA
This sequence comes from Odocoileus virginianus, assembly GCF_023699985.2. NCBI lineage: Eukaryota > Metazoa > Chordata > Mammalia > Artiodactyla > Cervidae > Odocoileus > Odocoileus virginianus. The sequence continues at coordinate 67,057,461 of NC_069684.1, forward strand.
ACTTAACACACACATACAGACACACAATAATTTTGAAGTGACAATGGGAAATTATAATGGTTAAACACGTCTTTTAGATTTCACTAGAATAAGTTTAATTATTGCCCTTGTTTTGATTGACTCCATGCAGGTCCCTTGACATCTCTGAGTTGTGACTACCTCTTCTGATGAAAAATGCATTCTCAGTAGAGGTGATATGGATCTTGGAAGATGGTGACAGAAATCTTATGCTTTTATGCATAAAGTTCAGGTATGCATCAAGTACATAAAAACTGTGCAGTATATATGTGATACTAAAATTTAATGGAAAATGAGATTAGAAGGAAAAAAGTATGAAATTACTACTGGTGAGAAGTGGTTGATAAGAAAACAATACTGATAAACACTTTGATGAATTAATGTATCTCTACTTATTAAAGATCAGTTTCAGTTCAGTTCAATCGCTCTGTCATGTCAGACTGTTTGTGACCGCATGGACTGCAGCATGTCAGGCCTCCCATCCATCACCAACTCCTGGATTACTCAAACTCATGCCCATCAAGTTGGTGATGCTCTCCAACCATCTCATCTTCTGTCATCCCCTTCTCCTCCTGCCTTCAATCTTTCCCAGCATCAGGGTCTTTTCCAATGAGTCTGTTCTTTGCATCAGGTGGCCAAAGTATTGGATCTTCAGCTTCAGCCTTCAGCCCTTCCAATGAATATTCAGGACTGATTTCCTTTAGGACTGATTGGTTTGATCTCCTTGCAGTTCAAGGGACTCTCCAGAGTCTTCTCCAGCACCACAGTTCAAAAGCATCAATTCTTTGGGTCTCAGTTTTCTTTATAGTCCAACTCTCATATACATGCATGACTACTGGAAAAACCAGAGCTTTGTCTAGACTGACTTTTGTTGGCAATGTCTCTGCTTTTTAATATGCTATCTAGATTGGTCAAAACTTTTCTTCTAAGGAACAAGCCTCTTTTAATTTCATGGCCGTAGCTACCATCTGCAGTCGTTTTAGAGCCCAACAAAATAAAGTTTCTCACTGTTTCCATTGTTACCTCATTTACTTGCCATGAAGTGATGGGACCAGATGTCTTGATCTTAGTTTTCTGAATATTGAGTTTTAAGGCAACTTTTTCACTTTCCTCTTTCACTTTCATCAAGAGACTCTTTAGTTCTTCTTCACTTTCTGCCATAAGGGTGGTAACATCTGCATATCGAAGGTTATTGATATTTCTCCCAGCAATCTTGATTCCAGCTTGTGTTTTATCCAGCCCAGTGTTTCTCAAGATGTCCTCTGTATATAAGTTAAACAAGCAGGGTGACAATATACAGCCTTGATGTATTCCTTTCCTGATTTGGAACCAGTCTGTATTTCCATGTCCAGTTCTAACTGTTGCTTCCTGACCTGCATACAGATTCTCAGGAGGCAGGTAAGGTGGTCTGGTAGTCCCATCTCTTGAAGAATTTCCTACAGTTTGTTGTGATCCACACAATCAGAGGCTTTAGCATAGTCAATTAAAGCAGAAATCAGTGTTTTTCTGGAATTCTCTTGCTTTACTGATGATCCAACAGGTGTTGGCTATTTGATCCCTGGCTCCTCTGCCTTTTCTAAATCCAGCTTGAACATCTGGAAGTTCACAGTTCAAATACTATTGATTCCTGGCTTGGAGAATTTTGAACATTACTTTATTAGTGTGTGACATGAGTGCAATTGTGCGGTAGTTTGAGCATTCTTTGGCATTGACTTTTGGGATTGGAATGAAAACTGACTTTTTCCAGTCCTATGGCCAATGTAGAGTTTTCCAAATTTGCTGCAGCACATTTGAGTGCAGCACTTTCACAGCATCATCTTTCAGGATTTGAAATAGCTCATCTGGAATTCCATCACCTCCACTAGCTTTGTTCGTAGTGATGCATCCTAATGCCCACTTAACTTTGCTCTAGGTGAGTTTTGTCTGGCTCCAAGTGAGTGATCACACCATCATGATTATCTGGCTCATTAAGATCTTTTTTGTACAGTTCTTCTGTGTATTCTTGCCACCTCTTCTTAATATCTTCTGCTTCTGTTAGGTCCATACCATTTCTGTCCTTTATTGAGCTGATCTTTACATGAAATGTTCCCTTGGTATCTCTAATTTTCTTGGAGATCTCTAGTCTTCCCCATTCTGTTGTTTTCCTCTATTTCTTTGCATTGATCACTGAGGAAGGCTTTCTTATCTCTCCTTGCTTTTCTTTGGAACTCTGCACTCAAATGAGTATATCTCTCCTTTTCTTCTTTGCTTTTTGCTTCTCTTATTTTCACAGCTAGTTGTAAGGCCTCCTCAGACAACCATTTTCCTTTTTCATTTCTTTTTCTTGGGGATGGTCTTGATTCCTGTCTCCTGTACAATGTCACAAACCTCTGTCCATCTTCCTCCAGGCACTCTGTCTATCAGATCTAATCCCTTAAATCTGTTTGTCACTTCCAGGTCACAGGTGAATGGTCTAGTGGTTTTCCCTACTTTATTCAATTTATGACAGAATTTCACAACAAGGAGTTCATTATCAGAGCCACAGTCAGCTCCTGGTCTTGTTTTTGCTGACTGTATAGAGCTTTTCCATCTTTGGCCGCACAGAATATAATCAATCTGATTTCGGTGTTGACTATCTGGTGATGTCCATGTGTAGAGTCTTCTCTTGTGTTGTTGGAAGAGGGTGTTTGCTATGACCAGTGCGTTCCCTTGGCAAACCTCTATTAGCCTTTGACCTGCTTCATTCTGTACTCCAAGGCCAAATTTACCTGTTACTCCAAGTATATCTTGACTTCCTACTTTTGCATTCCATTTCCATATAATGAAGAGGACATTTTTTATGGGTGTTAGTGCTAGGAGATCTTGTAGGTATTCATAGAACAGTTGAAATTTAGCTTCTTCAGCATTACTGGTCAGGGCATAGACTTGGATTACTATTATATTTAATGGTTTGCCTTGAAAACGAACAGAGTTCATTCTGTCATTTTTGAGATTGCATCCAAGTACTGCATTTTGGACTCTTTTGTTGACTATGATGGCTACTCCATTTCTTCTAAGGGATTCTTGCCCACAATAGTAGATATAATGGTCATCTGAGTTAAAGTCACCCGTTCCAGTCCATTTTAATTCACTGATTCCTAAAATATCAATGTTCACTCTTGCCGTCTCCAGTTTGACCACTTCCAATCTTCCTTGATTTATGGACCTAACATTCAAGGTTCCTGTGCAATATTGTTCTTACAGCATCGGACTTTACTTCTATCACCTGTCACATTAACAACTGGGCATTGTTTTTGCTTTGGCTCTCTCTCTTCCTTCTTTCTGGAGTTATTTCTCTACTCTTCTCCAGTAGGATATTGGACACCTACCGACCTGGGGAGTTCATCTTTCAGTGTTGTATCTTTTTGCCTTTTCATACTGTTCATGGGGTTCTCAAGGCAAGAACGCTGAAGTGGCTTGCCATTTCCTTCTCCATTGGACCACATTTTGTCAGAACTCTCCACCATGATCCATCCATCTTGGGTGACCTTACATTGTATGGCTCATAGTTTCATTGAGTTAGACAAGACTGGTCCATGTGATCAGATTAATTAGTTTTCTGTGATTGTGGTTTTCATTATGTCTGCCCTCTGAGGGATAAGGATAAGAGGCTTATGGAAGCTTCTTGATTGGAGAGACTGACTGTGGAGGAAACTGGGTCTTGTTCTGATGGGCGGGGCTCAGTAAATCTTTAATCCAATTTTCTGTTGATGGATGGGGCTCTGTTCCCTCCCAGTTGTTTGACCTGAGACCAAACCATGGTGGAGGTGGTGAAGATAATGGCAACCTCCTTCAAAAGGTCCTGTGCATTCACTGCCACACTCAGTGCCCTGGATCCTGCCGGAGGCCACCCCCAACCCACACCTCCACCATAGACTCCTGAACACTAGCAGGCAAGTCTGGGTCAGTCTCTTGTGGGGTCACTGCTCCTTTCTCCTGGGTCCTTGTGTGCACAGGGTTTTGTTTGTGCACTCCAAGAGTTTCCCCAGTCTGTACACATTCTGGCAGCTCTATGGTGAGGTTGTTGGGGACCTCCTCTAAGAAGGCTTATGCCACACACAGGTCCGGGGGCACCCAGAGCCCCTTCCACGAGAAGGCCACCACTGACCCTCACCTCTGCAGGAGACACTGAAACACTCAAACGCGGGTCTGGCTCAGTGTCTGTGGGGTCTCTTGGTGCGTACAAGCTTTTCTTTGGGCCCTCTGAGCGTCTCTGGTGGGTATGGGGTTTCACCCCTCCTACCATCTTGCTGGGGCTCCTCCTTTGCCCTTGGGTGTAGTGTATCTTTTTTTTGGTGGGACCCAACATCCTTCTGTCTATGGTTGTTCAGCAGCAAGTTGTAAGTTTGGAGTTCTCTCAGGGGAAAATGAGTGCATATCTCTGTATTTCACCATCTTAGTGTGCAGACAAAACTTATACTTAAAAATAACAGATTAATGTAAATTAATATTATATGATTTTTAGTACAGTGCTAATAAAGTTATTTTACATTACTTACTACCTCTGAATATTTTCTCAAAGCATAGCATTCATGATGTACAGAAATGTAGTCTCATAATTCTAGGAAAATTTATATTTCTAATAACTATGTAATCTTTACATGCAAACACATTTTCCACAAATGTCCTAAAAACAACAAGTAACCATCAAATTTAGGAAATGTGATGATCTAAGAAGCATAATTATATATGACATGTACCCAATCACAGGAATTCCTGAATCTCAATTACTTTTCACAGATGAAGAATTAATTTATATGACTACATAATTCACTCATTGATTTGTTAATCCTTTCATAAATATATCTATATGTTTTTAAGTGCCAAATAGATCTTGGACACTCTAAAGACAATATGACCGCAAGCATTAAAGAACTATGGTTTCTTCCAATACTTACAATCTGATGAGTCTTTTCACATTAGAATTTGAAGTGAATTTTATTAGTTACTGATAACCTACACAGACACGTTGATTTACATACCATACATCTTGTACTTTTACTTATTTAATCCCTATAGTATTTTATTGGATATATATCATATAGTAAGATTTAAAGTTGACCTTGGCACTTAGCCAAGGACTTTGAGATACACCAAGTCTGCAAACAATTTAAAGTAATGAATGTATATTCTATCCTGTATAAAACCGACAGATATTTTAGTTATTATATAAACTCCCTAAAATAATTTTATTCTCTGCTATTCAAGTTTTAAGAAATAGAAGTAAACAGGCTTAGAACTTCAGGTGAATAAAATTACTTTTATTTTTGTTGTTTAAGACTTGAAGCAGTATCATATGAAGAAAGAGTGAGATTAGTTAGTAAGCATACATTATATTACAACTTGGTAACATTTACCTAATGAAAAATAGTGTGTCACATGAATACTAATCAAGGGTATGCATTGTTTAAATTGTGAATTTGAAACATTTGAAAAATGAGTCTATGTGCTTTAATAATTAGTTGCACCTAAAAAAGTAGTATACATTTTTATTTCTCATTTTTACATATTTATTTTCTTTTTATAGAGATCTATATAGAAGATTTAGGAAAGTGTATATATTACCTTCTTAACTAACAATAACATGTCTATCTGGTTAGGCATTTATGATCTCTCTAATCTAATATATATTATACAAATCTCTAAAATTATACACAAAAATTATTAGTAAATTATCACCTTAGGGAAGAGAAACTAGGGTACAGTAGATGTCACTCTTCAAAAAACAATTTTTAAGTTAACAAAATTAGTGGCGATAGAATATATTTTTATTTGGAGGCTTAACAAAATTGATTAAAGTTTTAAGGAATTACAAACATCCCCTCTATGTTCCAAAGAATATAAAATTTTAGTACATATGTCATTGTATATGATACTATGGAAATCCCTATTTCGCTAAATATCTTGTTCTAAAAAATAGAGACTGAATGTTACAATTTAAAGCACTGATTTTTTTTTTCATACAGACAAAACGGGGAGTCTTATCTGGGACTTTATTTCATGAATATATCTTTCTTTTTTGTCTTCCGAATCTTTCCTTTTTAGTTTATCTCCCTGAATTTGTATAAACATAGTAAATCCCAGCTATCCTTGGATCATGACTGGTTATTTGCTCTCATTTTCTCCTCATCATTTCTTCACAATCTAGGTAAGCAATGGGACCCCTCATAAATAACCTTTGCTCAACCATATTTCCCAAATCACTTTCAGTTCATCACTACAGAATGGGTCATGAAGATGCGATGACGTTTGCACCTGAATTTCCCCATTAGCAGGGATGCCACTCCCCGTGGTACAGCTACATTTGACTTGAGAATGATTGTGTAGGTCAGGGTCCACCATCCCAAACCCCATCACTGACTCATGCTGGGCAAGCAGTTAGAGAAAGCCAGGCAAGTCTTTGTGGTATTAAGCTATTGAGGTTGCAGGGTTAATCTATTAGTGCAGCAAATGTATTAATAATTTATCCTGTTTCATCAATGATCCATAGTTCACTCTATCTGAGGATATTTTGGGGGCAAAGGAGTTATTTGAGTTGAGTAAAATAGCAGTTATATTATTCATTTATGCTAAGAAAGGTATGTAATGTCTTTATTTCTTAGTGTTAATGGGCTTCTTCTCAGTAGCCTTCTATAAATTGGTAATATTAATCACTAAAGCATAACTTTGTTGTAAAAAAAAGAAGAGTGGTTAAATAAATATTCTTGTCTTTCTTCTTTCCCTTGAATAACCTGGTTTCTATATCATTTTAATCTCCAAATGTGCCTAAGTTTTCAATTTTCTCTGCTGCCTTGAATGACTCATATACCCTTACTCAGCAACTTAAAATAGACAGTACCAAAGCACCACTCTCAGAATCTCTCTTTATTACATCTATTTTTTCCCTCAAAATTCTGATTTCTTTTCATAACTTGAACTAACATTTCTATGATCTTATTCTCCCATTTGTCCAGTCAGGACCCCTCTTCTGACACCTCCTAACTTCTTCCCATTAGTGCTTTCTCGTATTGCTCAACAGCCCAGCATGTCCACTTATTTTTACCCAGATGTACCTCCCTAGGCAATGCTTTCTTCATGATCCTTGTTAGCACGCCTCTTTGGTGAATTATTAAAATGTTATCTTCAACCAACAGATTATAAGCTGTTCGACTATTTTGCTGCTATTTTATAATCATTCTCCTCTTTCCTCATGTGTGCTCCATTGGTTCAAGCTCTATTAGGCTTATACTTAACAGCCCACATTGCATACAGAATAAACACATACAGACAATTTAACACTTAAAATCTTTCACAGTAGAACCTCAAATCTCATCCCCCAAATCTTAACACATACTTCTATCCCACACTCTGTGAACACAGGGGATTCCAGGCTGGACAATTGTGAGAATAAGATCATAGAAGTTTGATTTTTGTTAGTTTCCTCTCTGCAACCACATCTGAATACCAATCACCTGCATGTCAGCCCTGCACTATAGAAAGATTATTTAATCCAACAGATAGTCATCTCTCCCTATCCTCCTACAGAATCTGGTTCTTGCTTAATCACAGTATGGCTTACCTGTTACTAACCAAGCTGTTAATGCATACTCTATTAACAAGCTGCTCATGCAGAACAGCAAGGAAGGTCTAATTTCCTTCTATTTCTCACAATACCCAGAACGGACTGGAGAAAGTTGCTATAAAAGCTATAAAATTGGAGCAAACATCTTTATTAGATTATGTATTAAAATATGATCTTATTTATAATAATTGTGTGAGCAGTGCCTGTAACCTATTAATTGTAGTTTATGGATGTAGTCTGTAAACTTTGTGTAGGGCTGATGCCTGGATGTATTTTACAATTTCCCACCCTGACAAATGGAACAGATAATGCTGTTTTTGAAAGCAAGTTATATTGGAGCACTTTGGAACATAAAATTAATTTATTTTTATATTATAAAACCCATCTGTCCATGTTTTATTAACATTATTTCTGTACATGTCTACTATTTAGCCAGATCATATACCTTTCTTAATAATACGCTACACTAAAAACATGGCACAACATAAATTTAAAATTAAAACCATTGTGAGACGCCACTCCACATGCTCCCACTAGAATCAAAAAGCAATACCAAGTGTAGGAAGGATATTTCTGTTCAGAGTGTTCATATTAGCATTTAAAATGGATAATTGATGTTTTTTACTCATAACTCAAGTTATAGTAGTAGAATGACAATGTTTGTTGACTTTACTGCTAAAATGAGGGATCATGTTCTGTAAGTATTTAGCTTTCTTTTGGTAATTCATTTTTATTATATATAAAGTATTGTTCCATATTGAAGACCATAATATAAAATATATATGGCATATCATAATAAATATTTTAATAAATACACATACAATGTTATTGCCTATATAATCCCAGGGAGAGAGGAACTTGACAGTCTACAGTCCATGGGGTCACAAAAGAGCTGACCATGACTGAGTGAGTATAAAAATACAGAATTTAATACATAATACAAAGCTGACCTTTTACCACCCATGATTTAGAAGCACTCCTTACACCCAGTGAAAGGATACACATATGGCAGACACTTGGAAACAATTATTGCAGACAGAGACCAGACATTCTGGGATTTCACTGACTGGGAGTGAGTTTGATACTCACCAAAAATCACTAAGGAAGAGACTCATATGCAGTCGTGCTCTTTTAATTATGGGAGGCAGTGTATTTATCTGAGTCATTTACCTTGTACCTAGAAAAATTTCTCACACTTAAAGGAATCCATAGGGACACATTTTTAGCAGGTTCAGGTTCCCCATGACTCATCTGATTATGAAGGAAGGGTTGGAGTTAGTGACACTCAATCATATACAATAACCCACTTTTAAATGAGTTACTTGACCCTCAGAATCATGACTTCTGATAATCTGGAAGTTTTATGACTGCTGGAGGGAGTCTGGTTTTCAGCTGAAAGTTTCAGGCTTCTCATGTCCTTAGAAGAACAGAAATAAAAGAGACCTACAGGATGGTTTGAGCTCATAGAATTTATAGGCAGAGACCAACAGGCTCCAGTTCCTCCTTTCATGGAAGTTACTATAGTGAGAATTAATGGGAGAGCATTGCAGTTATATGCACAATGGGTTCTGAGAATCTCTGAAAGTGGAGGCTAGATTTTCTACACTAGGCAACGGGAGTCACTTGAAAATTCAGCAAAAGGCAAGAGAAACCTGGAGGTGGTAAAAGAAGAAGGCAGAAATAAGATCCTGGCACTGTGACAGATCTGGTTGCAGCCTTAAATTTCACAGTAGTTTTCTTTCTGTTACTTTTTGTTTAGTCACTAAGTCCTGTCTGACTCTTTGTGGCCCCATGGACTGCAGCCTTCCAGGCTCCTCTGTCCATGTGATTTCCCAGGCAAGAATACTGGAGTGTGTGGCTGTTCTCTTCTCCATGGGATCTTCCTGACCCAGGGATTGAACTCATGTCATTGCACTGCAGGAGAAGACAGTGGCACCCACTCCAGTACTCTTACCTGGAAAATCCCATGGACGGAGGAGCCTGGTGGGCTACAGCCCATGGGGTCGCAAAGAGGTGGACACGACTGAGTGATTTCACTTTCACTTTTCACTTTCATGCACTGGAGAAGGAAATGGCAGCCCACTCCAGTGTTCTTGCCTGGAGAATCCCAGGGACGGGGGAGCCTGGTGGGCTGCCGTCTATGGGGTCGCACAGAGTCGGATGGACTGGTGTGACTTAGCAGCAGCAGCAGTCTTGCACTGGAAGTGGATTCTTTACTGCTGAGCCACAGGGAAGCCCCTTTCTGCTACTAATGAGTATGATATTTAGGTACTTAGAAATTACAGGAAATATTTATTGCCAGCTTTTATCTTTACTGATCAGTATTCACTACACTAAAGCCTTTACCATTTGATGCACAGAATAAAATGTAAGAATACTGGAACTGAAAGCAATTACAGAAATACTCTAACAAACGGTTACTAGCTAGTCCACAGGTTGCAGACTGGCAACAAATAAGCCAATTAGTGGAATCGCTATGAAAAAATTGACACAAGTTGACATTGCCATGTGATAATGGACTCTAAGGCTTGAAAAATCACTTCAGGTGACTAAATATCTATAACACCCTGAATTAGATGCAACTTTTGAGCTGCAACAGGGACCACTCCATAAATTGAAGGCAACTCTGTATGGAAATACAATGAAGACGTTATGAAGGTCAGCACCAGAAGCAATCAGTCACCAGTTTCCATTTGGAAGTATAATTTCAGGAAGAAGAAAATGAGTAAAATCCTTCTGCTCAGAATCACTCTCCTTGGTTAGGAGGTCATTGACTATGCCTGTGTGTGAAGAATTCTTAAACAGAACCACTGCTACTCTGTTAATTCCTTTTCAGCCTCCTGTATCTTGGCATTGAACTTCCATTGTTGTAAATGATATGAGTTAAACTTTATCTCAGTTTCTCAGCAGCCTGGCCAGAAAGTTCATGGGAATACTGATGGGTACCTACAAGAGAATAAGAAATGTATTAGATCAGTTGTGAGTTTTTCTTACTCATTATTTCCTCCTGAAGGACAGAAATCATGTCTTTTTAAATATATTATCTTCATTTCTGAGCACCTTTTCAGCTGGACCATATCAATGATTCTAAACTTCATTTAAAAAATGGAAAATACAAGTGACCTGGAAGACTTACATTTGTAACCTTTGTCAATTTGCACAATGGAAGATTAGGACTAGGAGTTGGAAATGATTGAATTGAGAAATAAATGTAAACATGGGAGAACACGTATAGAGGGATAGAGCGAAACGAGAGGTGCTCTGTTGGGTGCTTCCTAGTCTGTATCTCTTGATTTCAAAGTTATAATTGCATGCAATTCCTCCTGCACGCACTTACCCACACAATATATCCTATACAAACAGAGTCTGGTACAGAAAAGAAGCTCCCTGTATAATTCTAGACTAATGGATAGAACAGGAATAAAACAAAATGAATAATAAGAAGAGCAACTGATAGAAACAACTCTGGAGAAAAAAAATCAGAGGAAATGTTCTAAAGAAAGAAAAGGAGGAAAATTCACAGTGAAGGAGCTGGACTACATGGGGTTCCTTGTAATATATTGACTTTCACATATTAAACATGTTAAGGTGAAGATATTTTTATATGCTGACAGGAATAGGGAAGAGGGAGTATTATTTTGAATATTGAGATTTCAGAATAGAAATATTTTATCTCCTCACTTGGAGGAAATTTGGTTTATGAATGGGACAAACTTGGAAAATAAAAGTAGATTTAAGACTTTTTTTTGCCTTACTTTCAGATTTTTCACTTTATCTACCAGTTTTGCTTTAGAAGTTTCCAGAATTTTTTAAACATATTTTCCAAGATGAGTTTGTCCCATGCTTGTTATGTATGTTTTGTATTACAGTAGACATGGCAGGGTTGGGTGTCTTGGATTTAGAAAATCTTCTGCTGTTGCCTCCTAATCTTAATTAGTTACCTGCTACACTTGTTCATTCCTGCTCTATCTTTTCCACTCTGTTGCCTTACAGTGACAAGCACTGATGCACCATGCCTGCCCAGGGCTTTACTTGTCAAATTGAAGTCACAGAAAGCACAGCACCTTGTTTTGGATGGAGCAGGATAAGATAAATCTTGTTTTTCTCTTCTCTCTGTTAACAGCTAGCTGCTTTTGAAAAAATTGGACTCTTTCAAACTGAATACATAAAATCGGGAAGGTTGAAGCTGCCGAGGTTAGCTATGCAAAGGCTAAAGCCAAATAAACCACACTCTGTTGGGGTAACAGCATGCAGGAAACTTAGGATCTGTTTTGCCCCTTGTATTGGATTTATATCAAAGAAGGATGAAGTGAAACTCTAGCTCTCATCGGTCAAGAGGGGCTGATGGTTGTGAGTGGTTTTTGGTTTTGACAATGACATGACATTGACAATCTAGGTTAAATAATAGGTCTTTAAGATGAACTTCTCCTAATTACAAAATATGATAATGATAAAGTGTCATTATCACCTAAACATCTTGGAAAGAGTGAAAGTGTTAGTCTTTTAGTTGTGTCTGAGCCTGCAATGCCGTGAACCAGTAGCCAGTCAGGCTCCTCTCTCTGTCCATGGGATTCTCCAGACAAGAATACTGGAATGGGTTATCATTCCCTTGTCCAGGGGACCTTCCTGACCTGGGGCTCAAGCCTGGGTCTCCCTCATTGCAAGCAGATTCTTTACTGTCTGAGCCCCCAGAGAAGCCCCCTTAAACATCTTGGTTGTATTTAAATTTCTATCAGAATAAGATACATAAAAATTGTAAGCAACTTGAATATTATATAATGTGATATACTTTTTAATTTTATAGTATTTGTTTGTGATGTTTGATTCTATTTCCTGTGCTTTATGCTTAAAGTTGAAATGAGAATGATGACAATGAGATGCACTTATAGACCTTTATAGGTACATAGTACATTCACATATATTTTCTTAATCGTAATAATAAGGGTGGTATAAGACTGTGATTGAGACCTTTTGAGAGCGATGGTGTAAGGCACAAGTACAAAATAGGAAGTAGTTAATAAGAACCCACATCATAAGAATATCTTCCTTCTCCAAACCATTGTTTCTGAATAAGAATCAAAACAGCCCGTTTTTAGTTATCCTTGAGCTTTTGATCATCTCCTTGGGAAAATATGTAATCATATAATATAGCAAGTAATTTTTGATTACCTACTAAGGAAGAGCTACGCTTCTTGGCAAAGATGTAATGACAATTGTATGAGAGGACCTTCTACTGTCATATAGCAAAAAAATGTATGTTGAAATAAAGAGAATACACACAAAAAGTCACTTCTTGATAAGCATTATAATGAGTTGCACAATAGTGGAGGACCAATAAAAAGATAAGTGACATAGCCTTGAAGGTAAAAGACCACCAGGGAAAGAGCTAGTAGTTTGGGGTGAGACCCTCATGAGAAGATTAGGTGATAAGTTTGAAATTTGTGCTAAAGAATGGAGGACACAAAAGAAACGATCTGACTATTTCTCTTACTGATTTGGTCATGTCAGTGTCAGCAAGTGAAGTAGTATAGAGGGCAGCATCTCACAAGTTATAAATATTGGCATCTCTGCCTTCAAAACAATCTTGTTGGGAAATGAACTTCATTTTCCTAGTGACCTGTGTAAGCTTATTTAAAAAGAAAAAAAATTAGCGCATATAGAGTGAGCTATTTTTTGACATTACTCAACCAATAAGTGGCTGAGCCTATATGAAACAGATTTCCTTGATTAATACTCTACAGCACCAAAAAAATTCAAATTAAAAATAAAAATCTTAAATATAATGACATTGTAATGTTCTTCAAACCATTTTGCTACCAAATTAAATCTGTTTTGATAACAGAGAAACTGCAACCAAAATGTGTCCCCTTACATTTGGCAGAAATGTACAGCATTCCACTTATGGTAGTTTAGAGCCTGTTCAATAAAAATATTCTTGAGATTATTCCATGGTTCTTGCATGCAAAGTGTCTTCAGTTGTGCCTGACTCTTTGCAACCCCGTGGACTGTAACCTTCCAGGCTCCTCTGTCCATGGAATTCTCTAGGGAAGGATACTGGAGTGGGTTGCCATCACCTCTTCCAAGGGATCTTCCTGACCCAAGATTGAACCTGTGACTCTTGCATCTCCTACACTGGCAAGTGGGTTCTTTACCACTAGTGCCCCTTGGGAAGTCCATGGTCCTATGGGCTTGTAATTCATAAATTCTTTGTTATTATTTAAATGAAAACAATAAAGAATCATAACTCAAGAGTGAGGCATCTAAAGGAATATTAAAGGCTCTTAATTCAGCCCCTACATTTTAGACTTTTATGTAGAAGAATTGTGTGAATTGTTTTCATTTGAAATTTTTTTTGTTTTGTTTTTTGTCCTTTAAGAAAATATGCAGTCACTCAATATACTACTTGTCAAAACCTGCCAGAATAATTCTAATATGTTGTTTTACAGACAGACAGTTTTTCAATTTTAAATCAAAGAAAGACTGTTGTTGAGAACTAAATGTAGAAAAGTATTGGTTGTGTTTTGGTTTTGTTTTCACAAGAAGAGGAAAACTAAAGTACACAGAGCATTCATTCATTAAAAGTGTCTAAAACTTAAATAGAAAAAAAAAAAAGAATGCCTTCCGTTCTCCTGGTCAGACTCCAAACTGGGTAATTGCATTTTGCTTTCTTACAGCTCTTTGCCAGCTTCTTGCACGGCTGTCATCCTCTTCTATTTCCATGCTAAACTACAGTGCAGTGTTTTATGCATAATGGGAGGCAGCAAATTGTTTTACCCTCCAGAGAGAGGTGAGGCTCTGAAAAGGGATGGGTTCTTTACTTCCCTTCTCTGATTCCAGGAATGTTATATAAATATTTTGGGGAAAAAAAAGTAGTGAAAAATACTGGTGTGTATGTAATATTTTCCTGTTGCCATCATGCTCTGCCTCCAGGCACTAGCTCTAATAAAAGGACATACTATAAAACAAAACATAAGGTTAAATACAGCTTCAACCAAATGATCAAATACATATGTATAGAATCCATAAAACTCTATGGAGGCATATAATTGAATGAGCTTAAAGTGTTCATATAAATGTTTCTTAGATGAGGTTTTAAGTATTTTTTTTTAGTATATAGAGGCTCTTTAACTGTGAGAATTGTGAGATCCTGTAATGCATAGATGTGATTTTTTTTTTTTGCATAGAGAAGAGTGGATTAAAAACCCTTCATCATCATCAATCTGCCTATTTACTTATATTATAAATAATTTTATTCCATAAACTTACTAAAGCTGAGGATGTGCATATCCATACCTCACAGGAAATGTATACAGGTGTGCACCAAACAATATGTGTAGCTAATGATTGTAGCAATAGAAAAATAAACTGTTATTACATGCAACAGAAATAAAGTTATGCAGATTACATAACTCCATTGATATAAACTTCAAAAAGAAATGATACTACTTTAAGGTGTTACAAGCATACGATGATGACTGGACCAGGATTGTGGGATTTTTCTGGGCTATTATTAATATCCTGTAATGCATCTGGCTTTGGTTACATGGCTGTGGTTCACCAGCAATATACCTGTGGTTTGTAGTGCTTTCTAATGCATACTTTATTAAAGATTATGATAATTTAAAATTTGTTAATATTTTCAACAATTCCAGTTTATCCATCTGCTAAAAGTTTCCCATCTATAGTGCTATAGTATTGATAATTGTGGCTTCGATTCCATGATTTTCTTTGGAGATGATCAAATATTTTCATTTTTGACTCAACAGCACTGGGCATAGTACCTAACAAAAGAAAGTGCTCAATATTTGTTTTTTAAAGAAGGAAAAGATAAATGAATAAATTACTGTGCTGACAGAGGTCCATATAGTCAAAAGCTGTGGTTTTTCTAGTAGTCATGTATGGATGTGAGTGTTGGACCATAAAGAAGGCTGAGTGCCAAGGAATTCATGATTTTGAACTGTGGTGTTGGAGAAGACTTGAGAGTCCCTTAGGCTGCAAGGAGATCAAACTATTCAACCCTAAAAAAATCAGTCCTGAATATTCATCGGAAGGACTGATGCTGATGCTGAAGCTCCAATACTTTGGCCACCTGATGCAAAGAACTGCCTCATTGGAAAAGACCCTGATGCTGGGAAAGATTGAAGGCGGGAGGAGAAGAGGACAACAGAGGGCAAAATGGTTGTATGGTACCATCAGCTCAATGGACATGAGTTCCAGAGAGCTCTGGGAGATGGTGAAGGACAGGGAATCCTTGTGTGCTGCAGTCCATGGGGTTGCAAAGACTTGGACAAGACTGAGCAACTGAACAAGGGTAGAATCCATACTCTGAGAGTTTAGAATCAGAAAATTAGAAGTGAAGTTCATTGTTCTACAGATAGGTGTCAAGTAAGAAATGAGAGAAAATAATAAAATGAAAGGCATCAAGAGTGAAGGAAAACAGAAAGAACATGAAAAAGCAATCAGGAAATCTAATAAAACCAGAATCCGTAACCACTTAGTTTAGTGATAGCCATTACAACATACTTCTATGGACCTTACAGATATCTCTAAAATAAACACACTGGAGAGGCAGAAATGATTAAATTAATGGAGGACGTCTGGGTTTTGTGTCTATTTTTAACTGCACTCCCTCAAATAAGGACATATACAAGAAATGTTTGATATGATGGTTTTACTGCACATTGCTTTACTTTTCTGTTTAGAAGGGATTCTATTGGATGGTATCTAGAAATGTCTCTTTTAAGCCTTTGTTCAAGATCAAAGAGATACTTATGGGAAAACTGAGACTACATTTTCCCAGTGATTTCCTCCCCCAGGTTAGTTATCCATTCCACCATGTCCACATTCCTCCTTCAAAAAATCTTCGCATTATTTTAGTGGTTGATGTAATCATCTACATTAATTAAAATAATGTATTTGTGTATTTAACAACAATGTCTGTCTGCCTCACTGAACTTCAAGTTCCTGGACAGCAGTCATGGCTTCACTCCTGTATCTCCTGCTTTTGGGATAGTTTTGGAGACATAGAACATGTTTATAATTGCCAGGACATGAAGCAACCTAGATGCCCATCAGCAGATAAATGGATAGGAAGCTATGGTACATATACACAATGGAATATTACTCAGCAATTAAAAAGAATTCATTTGAATCAGTTCTAATGAGATGGATGAAACTGGAGCCCATTATATCAGAGTGAAGTAAGCCAGAAAGATAAAGACTAATACAGTATACTAACACATATGTATGGAATTTAAAAAGATGGTAACGATAACCCAATATACAAAACAGAAAAAGAGACACAGATGTACAGAACAGACTTTTAGACTCTGTGGGAGAAGGCGAGGGTGGAATGTTCCGAGAGAACAGCATTGAAACAAGTATACTATCAAGGGTGAAACAGATCACCAGCCCAGGTTGGATGCATGAGACAAGTGCTCAGGGCTGGTGCACTGGGAAGACCCAGAGGGATGGGATGTGGAGGGAGGTGGGAGGGGGGATTGGGATGGGGAACACAGGTAAATCCATGGCTGATTCATGTCAATGTATGGCAAAAACCACTATAATATTGTAAAGTAATTAACCTCCAACTAATAAAAATAAATGAAAAAAAAATTGGTTAACACAGTGATATTTTGTGTTAAACCTAAAAGTCACAGTGTAAAAATTTTGCACAACTTCAATCATCTTATAATTCTGATACATAAAGAGAGTTTGCTATGTTTATTTACATTGCTGAAAAAGTGAGTTTTCTATTGTCATCAGGATATCAACAACACGGTCATTTTGGAAAAATATTTTAGGTGCTATTCAGATGTTGATGTTATTAGCATTCTAACCCAATCAAGTCTCAATATAGAAATATAAATAAATAGCTAATTCTAAATGTGTCAATTATAAAACCTTAGAAACCTTTAGTCTGCCAATAATAATGTTGTTACATCATTCTATAAGTACACTAAAGCCAAAGATATGCATACTCTTAGCTCAACAGTCCTACTCTTAGTTATATACTAAGCATAAATGTGTATATCTGTGTACCAGAACATGTACCAGGATGCTGAGGGCAAAGGATTTGTAAACAGTTGAATGAGATAGGAAACCACATTCTCAGTTCAGCCTAGGTCACCATGGCTCCATCCAACACTGTACTACATTTGTTATTCCCATGCTATTTACTGACTGCAACATATATTTGTATGTTTATCCAGGTCACTATTTTTTTATTATATGTAGTGTCATTTTATTAAATGATGATTGCACATGGATGGGCTCTGAAGTCAAATTCTAGGGTTAGAATCTCACCCAGCCACAGTTCTCCCTGACTGTGTAAATTTAACTTTCATGCCTTCCTTCACCTTCATCTGCAAAATGAGGAAGAAAGCTAACAAAAACCTAGGACAGCTGTGAGGGTTGAATGAAAAAATAGTTGTGTGGCACTTAAACAGTGCTACTCATAGTAAATGTTCAGTATGATCTATATTATGGTGACTATTAGGAATTTTATTGGCATATA
Source organism: Odocoileus virginianus (assembly GCF_023699985.2). NCBI lineage: Eukaryota > Metazoa > Chordata > Mammalia > Artiodactyla > Cervidae > Odocoileus > Odocoileus virginianus. The sequence goes on from NC_069684.1 coordinate 67,075,574, forward strand.
CAACATCAATGTCTATTTGAAACTATGATGTATAAAAATTTTAAAAAAGTAGTGAAAACGCCTGGATTATGTAGAGGAAGAACTCTAAATGTGAGTTTCTGCTCTGACACCCATGGTGTGTGATGTCATTAAATTTAATTAACACCTTACACCCACAGTACTCCCATGTTTAAATGAGATTCAGTTCAGTTCATTCACTCAGTCATGTCTGACTCTTTGCAACTCCGTGAACCACAGCATGCCAGGCCTCCCTGTCCATCACCAACTCCTGGAGTTCACCCAAACTCATGTCCATTAAGTCGGTGATGCCATCCAACCATCTCATCCTCTGTCATCCCCTTCTTTTTCTGCCCTCAATCTTTCCCAGCATCAGGGTCTTTTTAAATGAGTCAGCTCCAACACCACAGTTCAAAAGAATCAATTCTTCAGGTGCTCTGCTTTCTTTATAGTCCAACTCTCACATCCACACCAGACTACTAGAAAAACCATAGCCTTGACTAAACAGACCTTTGTTGACCAAGTAATGTCTCTCCTTTTTAATATGCTGTCTGGGTTGGTCATAACTTTCCTTCCAAGGAGTAACCATCTTTTAATTTCATGGCTGCAATCACCATCTGCAGTGATTTTGCGGCCCCCAAAATTAAAGTCAGCCACTGTTTCCCCATCTATTTGCCATGAAGTGATAGGACTGGGTGCCATGATCTTAGTTTTCTGAATGTTGAGCTTTAATGAGATTAATAATTTCAAATCCATAGGGATCTTACGAGAATCCCTTTCTTTCTTCTTTTAAATGTACTTGTTTCATAAATGCAAGAATTTCCTTTTTAAATTTTATTTATTTATTTTTGACTGTGCTGGGTCTGTCTTTCTTGCTTCATGGGCTTTTCTCTAGTTGTGGAGAATGGGTACTCTCTAGTCACATTGCATGGGCTTCTCATTGCAGTGATTTCTCTTGTTGCAAAGCATGGGCTCTAAGCTCATGGGCTTTCAGCAGTTGTAGCTCCCAGGCTCCAGAGTACAGGCTCGGTAGTTGCAACACATGGGCTTAGTTGCTCCACAGCATGTGGGACCCTCTCAGATCAGGAATTGAACCCATGTGTCCTGCATTGGCAGACAGATTCTTTATCACTGAGCCACCAGAGAAGCCCCATGGATTTTTTAACATCAATGATATGACTGTGTTTGACATGTAAAAGATATTTAAAATGGAAGAATCCTTTCTGCTAAAAACACACTGAGGACATGAACAAATGTAATGCAATGTTAATCTCCTTTGTCTCCCTTTGATATTGTCCTTTATGAAAATGAAGTTTTCCTGATTAAATAAATACATTCTGCTTTACTATGAGTTAATAATATAGACTCCTAGACCCAAGGAGATTATGCATAGGATGAATAAACTCACTGACAATAGGAAAAATAAAAGATGCCAGGTTTAGCATGAGCAACACCAAGATGAATGCTAACAGTCCTGAGAGCAACAGAAAAAGACAGCTACCTGAGAGTTTCCTCCTGCTTGGGCTTGGTATTTGGAAAGTACTGAACCAAAAGAACTGTTTCAGCTCCCCACCGACCAGTCTGGACAAAATGTTGTGTTGTTTGTGTTTTTACCTTTACAGACTCTGCACATTTGCCTCAAGAACAGGGCATGGCATGTGGGTGTCTGGCCAGACCATGTCTCCCCAGTTTGCACACCCTTGAAAATCCTGCTGTTACTTTGCCTTACAATAGAGTTGCCTATCAGTGCTTTTCTTTCCGTTGACATCACCCAGAAGATATTTGCCAATCCTCTATTTTCTATGAGGTTTTGAAAATCTTAAGGAGATAGACCCAGAAAAATCACAGAATCATCATTCACAAGAAAGAGTTGTGAATATAATTTTGCCAAATGGGTCATTGACATATCCTCCCCATTGACAGAATGAACAGAACCAGAAATAACTTTTTAAATGCAGAAGTAAATGTTATTTTGCTGATAATTCCATAGTTATAAAAATGAAAGTAAAAACAGATGAGAAATATAACAAGATATTGAATATAGTTCCCTGTGCCATACAGTAAGGGCTTACTATCTGCTTTATACATAGTGTGTATATATGTTAATCCCCAATTTCTAGTTTATCTCTCTATTCCCTTTGGTAACCATAAGTCTGTTTTCTATATCTGTGAACCTACTTCTGTTATGTAAACAAGTTCATTTGTATCATTTTTAAAAATGCTATACATAAGTGATGTCATATGATACTTGTCTTTGTCTGACATTTCATTAGTATAACAATCTCTAGGTTAATCTATGTTGCTGCAAATAACATTATTTCATTCTTTTTTATTGCTGAGTTATTTTATTGTGCACACACACACACACATGCCATATCTTCTTTATTCACTCACCTGTCTATGGACATTTATGTTTCTTCTAAGTTTTGGCTATTGAAAATTGTGCTGTAGTGAATATTGGGATGCATGGATCCCTGCAAATTACAATTTTCTCCTGATAATGCTGAGAAGTGGGATTGCCAGATCATATGCTAGTTCTACTTTTAGTTTTTTTGGAACCTCCATACAGTTCTCTATAGTGGCTGTACCAGTCTACATTCCCACCAATAGTGTACGAAGGGTTCCTTTTTCTCCACACCCTCTCCAGCATTTACTACTTATAGACTTTTAGTGATAGTCATCCTGACTAGTGTGAGATGATACCTCATCGTAGTTTGGATTTGCATTTCTCTTGTATCAGTTGTTGAGCTTCTTTTCATGTGCCTTTTGGCCATCTGTATGTCTTGTTTGGAGAAAAGTTTCTTTTGGTCTTCTGCCGGTTTTTTTGATTGGGTTGGTTTTTTTTTTTTAATATATTAAGCTGTATATTTTGGAAATTTAATCAATACCTTGTAGGTAGCATTGTTTGCAAGTAATTTAATTTAATTGCTCCCTTATTGGTACCATTGATCACAAATATTTCCTCTCAGTTCATAGGTTTTCCTTTGTTGTTTGTTCCTGGTGTCCTTTACTGTGCAAAAACTTTTAAGTTTAATTAGGTCTCATTTGTTTATTTTTAGTTTTATTTTCATTACTCTAAGCAATGGATCAAAAAAAATATTGCTGTAATTTATGTTAAAGAATGTTCTATGTTTTCCTTTAGGAGTTTTATAGTGTCCAGTCTTACATTTAGGTCTTTAATTCATTTTGAGTTTATTTTCTTGTACGGTGTTAGAAAATGTTCTAATTTCATCCTTTTCCATGTAGCTGTTCAGTTTCCCCAGTACCATTTATTGAAGAGACTTTTTTCTCCATTATATATTCTTGCCTCCATTGTCATAGGTTAATTGATCATAAGTGTGTGGGTTTATTTCTGGGATTTCTGGCTTGTCCCATTGATCTATATCTCTGTTCCTGTGTCAGTATCACACTGTTTTGATTACTTTAGCTTTGTAGAATAGTCTGAAATCAGGAAGCCTGATCCCTCCAGCTCTGTTCTTTCTCAAGATTGTTTTGTCTGTTTAGAGGAGATTTTCTATCACCAATTTATAATTTCGGTTTGAAAATAACACAAAAGAATATATGGATAAAAATCTTTAATCTGCTTTATTTTGGAAAGAGGTATAAAAAGATGTTATAAAAAGATATCTACCAAAATGTTGGTAGACATTTTATAACACAATTACTTGAATAAACAACACAAACTTACATATTTTTCTTAAAATCATATGTGTACAAATCATTTCATCTGCCTTTTATTTTAATACTTTAAATTACAGGTAGAAATTCCATTTTAGATTGTGTGATGCTGAATTTTTTCTTAATTATTTCTCAATACAGTTTATTCTTAACATGAACAGACAAGAAAGCTGGATTCTGATTGTATTCTGTTTCTCTACTGAATATGAAGCTTATTTTATATTGATATTTAATGTACAATCCTGGTATATATACCAGCTTCTACTTGGACACACTAAGGCATTGCTCTGTTTCATATCATTATAATCATTATGTAAAAAATATTGAATCTGCATTTCATTCTTTCTTTTGAGGGTTTGCATTGGGTCTTTGTTGCGGTGTGCAGACTCTTTGTTGTGGCATGCAGGCTTTATTCTTTGTAGCCAAAGATGGAGAAGCTCTATACAGTCAGCAAAAACAAGACCGGGAGCTGACTGTGGCTCAGATCATGAACTCCTTATTGCCAAATTCAGACTTAAACTGAAGAAAGTAGGGAAAACCACTAGACCATTCAGGTATGACCTGAATCAAATCCCTTATGACTATACAGAGGAAGTGAGAAATAGATTTAAGGGACTAGATCTGATAGACAGAGAGCCTGATGAACTATGGACAGAGGTTCGTGACATTGTACAGGAGACAGGGATCAAGACCATCCCCATGGAAAAGAAATGCAAAAAGGCAAAATGGTTGTCTGAGAAGGCCTTACAAATAGCTGTGAAAAGAAGAGAAGTGAAAAGCAAAGGAGAAAAGGAAAGATATTCCCATTTGAATGCAGAGTTCCAAAGAATAGCCAGGAGAGATAAGAAAGCCTTCCTCAGCAATCAATGCAAAGAAGTAGAGGGAAAAAACTGAATGGGAAAGACTAGAGATCTCTTCAAGAAAATTAGAGATACCAAGGAAACATTTCACACAAACATGGGTTCGATAAAGGACAAAAATGGTATGGACCTAAAAAAGCAGAAGATATCAAGAAGAGGTGGCAAGAATACACAGAAGAACTGTACAAAAGAGATCTTCACAACCCAGATAATCACAATGGTGTGATCACTCACCTAGAGCCAGACATCCTGGAATGTGAAGTCAGGTGGGCCATAGAAAGCATCACTATGAACCAAGCTAGTGGATGTGATGGAATTCCAGTTGAGCTATTTCAAATCCTGAAAGATGATGCTGTGAAAGTGCTGCACTCAATATGCCAGCAAATTTGGGAAACTCAGCCGTGGCCACAGGACTGGAAAAGGTCAGTTTTCATTCCAATTCCAAAGAAAGACAATCCCAAAGAATGCTCGAACTACCACACAATTGCACTCATCTCCCACACTAGTAAAGTAATACTCAAAATTCTCCAAGCCAGGCTTCAGCAATATGTGAACTGTGAACTTCCAATTGTTCAAGTTGGTTTTAGAAAAGGTAGAGGAACCAGAGATCAAATTGTCAACATCCACTGGATCATCAAAAAAGCAAGAGAGTTCCAGTAAAACATCTATTTCTGCTTTATTGACTATGCCAAAGCCTTCAACTGTGTGTATCACAATAAACTGTGAAAAATTCTGAAAGAGATGGGAATACCAGACCACCTGACCAGCCTCTTGAGAAACCTGTATTCAGGTCAGGAAGCAACAGTTAGAACTGGACATGGAACAACACACTGGTTCCAAATAGGAAAAGGAGTATGTCAAGGCTCTATATTGTCACCCTGCTTATTTAACTTGTATGCATCATGAGAAACACTAGGCTGGAAGAAGCACAAGCTGGAATCAAGATTTCCAGGAGAAATATCAATAACCTCAGATATGCAGATGACACCACCCTTATGGCAGAAAGTGAAGATGAACTAAAAAGCCTCTTGATGAAAGTGAAAGAGGAGAGTGAAAAAGGTGGCTTAAAGCTCAACATTCAGAAAACTAAGATCATGGGGTCTGGTCCCATTACCTCATGGGAAATAGATGGGGAGACAGTGGAAACAATGTCAGACTTTATTTTTTTTGAGCTGCAAAATGACTGCAGATGGTGATTGCAGCCATGAAATTAAAAGATGCTTACTCCTTGGAAGGAAAGTTATGAACAACTTAGACAGCATATTAAAAAGTAGAGACATTACTTTGCCAACAAAGGTCCATCTGGTCAAGGCTATGGTTTTTCCAGTGGTCATGTATGGATGTGAGAGTTGGACTGTGAAGAAAGCTGAGTGAAGAAAAATTGATGCTTTTGAAATATGGTGTTGGAGAAGACTCTTGAGAGTCCCTTGGATTGCAAGGAGACCCAACCAGTCCATCCTAAAGGGGATCAGTCCTGGGTGTTCATTGGAAGGACTGATGCTGAAGCTGAAACGCCAATACTTTGACCACCTGATGCGAAGAGCTGAAAAGACCCTGATGCTGGGAGGGATTGGGTGCAGGAGGAGAAGGGGCCGACAGAGGATGAGATGGCTGGATGGCATCACCGACTCGATGGGCATGAGTTTGGGTTAACTCTGGGAGTTGGCGATGGACAGGGAGGCCTGGCATGCTGTGATTCATGAGGTCGCAAAGAATCGGACATGACTGAGTGACTGAACTGAAACTGACTGACTGACTGATGGTCTTAGCTGCCCAACCAGGGGTCAAACCCATGTCCCCTGCATTAAAAAGTAAATCCTAATGAATGGACCACCAGGGAAATCCCTGAGTCTGTATTCCTTGTTTAGAGTCAGTACAGCATAATGATTAAATACAGTAATCAATTAAATACAATATTATTAAATGAAATTATTTATTTTAATAATAAATTAAATGCATAATGATAATACAATGTATTTATAAAATATCCCAGTCTATTGCCATTATATTCCTCCAGCAATACTTTGCCTATGTACTAATTGCTTTATACCTCTAACCATGTACATCTTGCCTAAGTCCCATAATCTTGAAAAACAGCAAAGATAAGAAGTTCTTCAACCCTTATGCTATAGAAAACCACTTATTCTAAACAACCACGTTTCCCCATATGACTTTAGATAAAGACTTCTAGGTGGCCACTTTGTTTACCTAGGACAAGACTAAAATCAGACACCCCCAAGTTTCCATTCTCTGGTTCATAAATGATTAGCTGAACAGCTTGTCTTCATGGATTAATTGGAATAAATGCTTATTATTCAAACTCTGGTTAAGATTATCTCCTACCCCTAGACTCTGAAACCTCTGGCTCACCCTCACCCCGAGCCAGCAGACAATGCATCGTCAAGCGGTCCTCTTGGGAAATAAGAGGACTTGGCTTTAGAATAAGACATTCTCAGACCCACTTTCTGATCACACCATCCTTTCTTCCCAGTTCCCACACCTTTTATTCTACTTCCAAACACACAATTCTTTTCAGCTTTGTTGACTTCTTTCTGTAAAAGAAAATGTTTTTTTTTTTCAATAACCCTGACTCACTTCATGATTTATAATCAGAAAAAGTCCCTTGTTGCAAGAGTCCCCATCCTTCTGTAGGTTTTTCCCACATGACAACAATTCCTTTGAATAAAGTCTTTCCTTACTAAGTCCAGACTTATTTTCTTTTTGCATTTGTTTATTTCAAAGTTCTCTATTGCTTCAATTTGACCTAAATGTGTAAATTATGACACCTTGACTCAGCATCTCTTAAAATGTGAATTCTATTTTCTAAGGGTGGATGACTATTAGCAAACTGCTAATATATATGATAGAAGGAGTATACATTTCCTAGATTTATGCATGTAATAAAACTTTAATAATCGTTGCACATTTTGTGAGAGCTCAAATATTCTCTCATCCAAACAGTCCAAACCCAAAATCAGACTTGAGGAAGGAAAAAAAAATGATGCATAGAACTAAACAGCACAAAGACTTTATAATTCAAGAATTCTAAATGCTTCATTTTACAGATGAGATAATATGAGAGTACAGAGGTGAACTCTGTCACCCAAAACAAAAGAGGTAGTAAAAAGTGGAATCCTGGAGAAGACATTAAAAATACAAGCAAAAATTATTACATACTGCATCTGGCACTAAAAATGCCCTTCTGCTTTCTTTCAGAACCTCTTAGACACATTCAGTCAACCTCAAAGCTCTCATTCATTTTATAACACTTTGTATTGAAGTACAAAATACATTCAGACAAACCCACATATCAGAATTGTATAAACTAGTTGAATTTTCACAAACTGAACCTACCTGTTTAATTTTAAAGCCAAGTCTTGAAACTGTCAATAAATAAGGCCTCTGGAAAAGCAAGAGAACATAATTACCTCATCATGAGCTGTGGTTCTAAGCCAACTTGTGTCTGAATTAGGATGCACCACTTACTGACTGTGTAACATTGAAATGCTGATTAACCTTTCAGAACTCAGTTTTGTCATTTCTAAAAAAGGTTGTAACCCCCTCCACAGATTCCTTATGGGATAAAAGAGATATTGTGAAATGTAGAATACAAGCTTAGCACATAGTAGATACTTTGAAAAATTCTTAGCTATTAGTATTGATCTGAAAGTGAAAGGAAGTGTTAGTTGCCAAGTAGTGTCCACCTTTTTGTGACCCCATGGACTTTGCGGCCCTATGGACTGCAGCCCACCAGGCCCTTAAGTCCATGGAATTCTCCAGGCAAGAATACTGGAGATGGTTGCCGTTCCCTTCTCCAGGGGATCTTCCCAACCCAGGGATCGAACCTGGGTTTGTTTGCATTGCAGGCAGATTCTTTACCATCTGAGCCGCCAGGAGAGCCCATTAGTATAGGGGAAATATAACCTGACGAAGGAGCATTCAGCAGGAATGAGAGGAGACAAAGAGAGAGGGATGGTGAGATTATTTTAAGGACAGGGTGTTCTTAGTGTCTTAAGTCACTCTTCAGCTGATTTAGAGGGTCCTTCTAAGGCCCATTTAAAATGATCTTTTCATCATACAAAACCCACTGCACTGTTGTAATTAGCCTCCAACTAATAAAAATAAATGGAAAAAATATAAAATAAAATGATCTTTCCATCCCCCTCTCTCTGTAAGCTCTCGTACATGCTGAATGCTCCTTCATCAAGTTATATAACCCCACGCCCCTGGGTAGCCAAAGCCTAACAGTGAGAAGTGACCTAACAGTGTTAATTGCCTCATCAAAATGTATGATTTCTCACTTTGGATAGGTGTGCAGCCCTATCAGTAATCTTATTTAGCCCTAATTGGCTTCTTTTCCCATTTTCTATGGTGCCAATTAATTTTTTTACTCCTCTCAAACCCTTCATCTTCTTTCAGTCACTTTATGCACATGTGGATGTTCTTTCTCACAGGTTCCTAAGAAGATCAAGAGCAGCAGCCCTTTGAATTCCTTCGGCTCCTCCTGGTCCCATCTGTTTGATGGCCTCTATCTTTTCTAATGGCCCCCCGGCATCCTCCCCTGCTCATTTGTTTAGAATCATCTTTTGAATTCACATTATAGTGCGTGTCTCTCAATCCTTTCCTTTAATTAACCCTGCAGGTTTCCAGTGACTCATATTTTCTTATATTTGATGTGTCAGTCTCTTCCAATTTGGCCTGACCCAAGATGACCTGCCTCTCTTTTTCCATTTACTTTTTTTCTAATTTTTTCATGGAATGGATTTAAACCTGTGAAATTAAACCCAGAATACTTGGTAAAGGAAAGAAATTTGGGATGCTCCCTATAAATGTTCAGTAGCTACTCTTTAAAAAAAAAATTATTTTTAAAATTGAAGAATGATTTTTTTACAGAATTTTGTTGTTTTCTGTCAAACATCAGTAATGACTCTTAAAGCATAATAGCATAGCTGTCCATTTCACTTCTCTACATAAATAATATATGTGAAGAATAGTCTGGAGTTGTCTATTTTTATAAAAAAGATATGGTTCAGAAGCAAATACTGTGATAGATCTTTGGAATTTTGAAGTTGCAGCTGAGTGATCTGAGATTGGAGAGAATTTCACTGTTTTAACTTCGCTGATGTTACAGGAGCTAAATACTGACTTGGTGTTATACAGATTCAGAGTGACAACTGATTAAAGTGCCACTGGGCAATATGACTCCATTATTTGTTTTTATTTCTTTAAATTTTCATACTAGGTGTGAAATATCATTTTCTAACAGTAAAGACAAAATCAGAAAGTGTACTGATGAAGGAGTCCAAACTTCGTAAAATCATGATTAAGAATTTAACTTTTCCAGTGCATGCAGGAAAAAAAAAATTAACCATGCTTTTGTAATATAAATAAGAATTTCTAATCATTTATCTGTGACTGCCAGTGTGAGCAGTTAAGGATAATGAGAATGTGTCCAGAGAAGCTTGGGTGGGGTTGGGGAAGAGATAGAGGTTAGAGGGGAACAGGACGGGAAAGTTGAGAAAACAGGCCAACTTTCTGAGATCTCTGACATGACAGCTCCTCAATCTGCTCAAAGAAACTAATCTTTTATGCTTTGGGAATTCACTTGCTCTATTTTATAGTTTTTCTGTACTTTTACTTTTCCTTCCCGCCATTTTAAAGCCATCTCTCAGTTACAGCAGTTGCCATTTCTTGTGGATACAATACCATTTTGATTTAAAAGAATACTTTTATATAGCTTCTTGGTGTTGTACTTAAACTGACATAGAAGTATGAGAAAGTTAATTTGACTAATTCATTGAGTAATCCACTACAGAAAGTGGATTCAGTAAACAAATAATTCTTTATTTATTTTAAATGACTGTTATGGAGGAGTAGTTTTTGTATGCAACTTGTTCTTTTTTTTTTTTTTTGTCAAACACTTATGACAGAAAATCACCTCTTTCAGAGTTTCACCTGAGAATGTCTCTCATCAAAGATTAGAATAAGTTGGACTCTCCACTCCAGACAGCTGTGGCAGCGATGCGTTTTCTTCTGTCTCTGTTCCTACTCAGGAAGTAGAGAACTTCTCATTCTGCTGTGACTGCAGAGACAAATATTCAAGTAAAGGAGGCTTAAAAGAAGCTGTGACGGCTGAAGGCGCCTCTCCTCCACCCAGCCCCCACTGAAAAGAAAGGAGCTCTACGCCAGCCATGGCAGGCTGACGACACTGAGGCCCTGATTTCTTACCCAAGCTTGCTAGTAGGTCAAAGTCTCTAGTCCAAGAGAGACAAGCTCAGAAAAATAGGTGTTACCACCATTGCCCACCCCCCCGCCCCACAGACAAAGCAGGAAAATCCCTCTCAGAGAACTTTACCACTTCTGTGCACTAGAGCAGTGAGTCAGATATTATGGCCGTGGAATTAGGCAAGATATAAACAGACATCCATGGGTCAGGTAACTTATGACGGAATACCAAGGAATGAGACAGCTAAAAAGAGTTTTCAAAATATGGCCTCAAAAACTTCCCATGTCAAGGGACCCATCGTTGATTGGATTAAACTGTGGAGCAAAGTATGCCCCAGTAGAGCCACTGATTGATGGTTAGCGGAAGGAATCTAGCATCTTGGCATGATCCTGACAGACGCAGAGAACAGAGATGAGGGGAGGCATTGATGAAAGGGAGCCTGGCTGAAACCACTGTCGTCGTGTAGTGTTGTAGACACGCCCATGGCTGATGCCTCTGAGGAGCAGCATCAGAACCTCCACACTGTAAAACTAGTTAGGCTGAGTTACCAGGAAACAGATAACCAGGAACAACAGCAACAATGATGAACCCCACAAGGGAGGATGGAATGGGCACGCAGACTTGGTGGTCATCTAAAATGTTCTATTTTCAAAAAATTATGAAAACTGAAAAAATAAATATGAAAAGTATGATACATCACAGGGGGAAAAAGAGGAGACAAAAGAATCCTCTGTAGGAAAATAAAGATGTGGACTTAGTAAAGAAAGTGTTCAAAGCAGCCATTATAAATATCTTCAAAGAACCAATGAAGCCATGCTTAAAGAATTTTAAAAGTTTTTATGATAATAACCCATCAAGCAAACATTAGCACTAAAAATTAGAAATTATAAAAAAGGATCAAATGGAAATTCTGGGATTGAAATATGCAATAACTGAAATGAAAAATTCACTAAAGGGACACAATACACACAGTAAGAGAAAATATTTGCAATCATGTTTCTCATAAGGGACTTTTATCATTAAAAAACTCAATACTCAATTTAAAATATGACTTGGTAGTGGCTAAATATTGGGGCTAAAGTATCTAAATAGACATTTTCCAAAGAAGACATACAAATGGACAATAATCACATAAAAATATTCTCACTAGCATTAACTATCAGAACTACAAGGCGATACTACTCACATAACTAGGATGTTAGTAAATGAAAATAAACAGATAGTGAACATTATAAACAACAATTTTCATTCACTGGAATACTTAAACACTGCTGGTGGGAATGTGAATAGGGCTTTACACTCTGGAAAACAGGCAGTTTCTCAAAGGTTGAGCAGTGTTACCGTGCTGCTGATTTCAATTTTGCTGATTTAGCAATTTCAATCTTAGGTATATAAATAACATACATGAAAATAAACACAAAAATTTGTAAAAGAATGTTTATAGCAGTAATATTTATAAAAGCCAAATTTGGGATGAACAAAGTCAATCAACTAATGTATAAATAAAAAATGATAAATTAACACAGTGGAATATCATTTACCAATCAAAAGCAATCAAGTATTGAGACAAGCAGCAACTTGAATGGACGTGGACATGTTTAGTGAAAGAAGGCACAGGAGAGGTCACAAAAGACCATATATTGTAGGAATTCATCACAAAAGATCACATATGAATTCACATGTTGGTAATACCCAGACAGGCAAATCTATAGACCTATGAACTGGATTAGTGGTTGTGTTGGTCTAAAGAGGGGGCACGGAGAGGAAAAGGGAGTGATGACTGCTTGGAGCTTCCTTTAGGATACTAAACATCTTCTCAAATTGATTATGGTCATGTTGGCACAATTCCTCTAATATACCAATAAACACTGAATTGTCATTTAAATATGTGGTAAGTATATGAATTATAGCTCAATAAAATGTAAGTATATTAATTATATCTCAATAAAATGACTTCCCTGGTGGTTCAGATGGTAAAGGATTTCCTGCAATACAGGAGAACAGGTTTGATCGCTGGGTCAGTAAGATCCCCTCGAGAAGGAAACGGCTACCTACTCCAGTATTCTTGCCTGGGAAATCCGACAGACAGAGGAGCTTGGCAGACCACAGTCCATGGAGGGTTGTAAAGAGTTGGACCCTCTTGGACATGACTCAGCAATTAACAATTTCACTTTCAAACAATAAAAAGCATATATCAAAGAGTAAATAAAAATAAAACCTAAATATTAATTAAAAGATAAATACCAAAGATTATTTTTATAAATGAGTAAAGCCTTCAGAAGATACTTTATGAAAGCTGATTGATATCCAAGCACCAAATGTAACATAATTTTATGAACTTCAAGACTCATTTAGTTCGGTTCAGTCACTCAATCATGTCCGACTCTTTGCGACTCTGTACTGCACGGCAGGCCTCCCTGTCAATCACCAGCTCCCCGAGCTGGCTCAAACTCAAGTCCATCCAGCCATTGATACCATCCATTTCAGCTTCAGCATCAGCCATTCCAATGAATATTCAGGACTGATTTCCTTTAGGATTGACTGGTTTGATCTCCTTGCAGTCTAAGGGACTCTCTGGAGTCTTCTCCAACACCACAGTTGAAAAGCACCAATTCTTCAGCATTCAGCTTTCTTTATAGTCCAACTCTCACATCCATACATGACTACTGGAAAAACCAAAGCTTTGACTAGACAGACCTTTGTCATTACTCATTAGGGAAAAATAAATGAGATAACAAATGAGATAGTCTACATTATCTCTATGAGTTCACATTGGCTAAAAGTTTTTTTTTAATGTGTTTTACACATGTATCCAATGTATGTATATAGCTGGGTCCGTTTACTCTTCACCTGAAACTGTCGTAACATTGCTTGTTAGTCAGCTGTACCCCAATATAAAGTAAAAAATGTAAATATATATGTATATTAAAATATATTCAAAAATATTTAAAAGAACTTTACCTCTGAAATTGTGTTGATAAGTAGGAGTTTTACTTAGTACTAACACTTTGGAAAGTTGCCTAAAAATCCCTACTGAAGCTGAACTTTTCAACCTAAGATATTAATATTTAAATTCCATTTGTAGTAATAGATCCAACACAAATGCATAACATTTTCACCAAAATGCACACATCAGTTTTCTTCAAAAAATTATTCGTGTGTCCTTAAACTGGAAGCAAGCCAAATATCCATAGGTGTTATAGGATGGATAAATACACCTTTGTGTATGCATACAATATAGTATTATAAAGTGGTGAAAATCAACAAACTGTTGATATAAGCAGTGATATGGAAGCCTCTTACAGAAATAATACTGAGAGAAAGAAGCCAGATGTAAAATAGCATTTATAGTATACTCCTATTCACATGAGATTCAAACACAGATAAAATTAGTGTGTTGACTAGAGGTCAAGCAATGCTTATCTCTGGAGGCTGATGACTAAGGGGAGGCAGGGGTGAAATTTCTGGAGTGTTGCTTAAGTTCTCAATTATTCTAGGTAGTGGCTACATAAATGTGTACATTTTTTAGAATTTCATTTGAATTTTTAAGATTTGTGTATTAAAACTACATATTTTTAGAATGGTCTTTATTTTCTATTTCTTCCAAATTTGAATTAAAGTTGAAACTATGAACTGTTAAGTTTTATATCATAAGCATTTTTAAGTAGAAAAATGACAATGATGAATGGCAATATCAGAAATATGAAAGACTCAGTCTTTGCATAGCAATGAGGTGAAAATACATAATGATACAAATAATGAAAATCTGATGTGCTCTACCTCATTTGGTTGCTTTAATACCTAAGTTGATTTGCAGTATTAAAGCAACCAAATGAGGCAGAACACATCAGATTTTCATTGGCTTCCCTGGGGGCTCAAATGGTAAAGAATCTGCTGGCAATGTGGGAGACCTGGGTTCAATTCCTTGGTTGGGAAGATCCCCTGGAGATGGGAATGGCAACCCACTCCAGTATTTTTGACTAGAGAGCCCCATGGACAGAGGAGTCTTATAGGTTACCCCATGAGTCCATGGGGTCTCAAAGAGTTGGTCACACCTGAGCTACTGACACTTTCACTATCACTGACTTGAAGTCCTTAAGTCTCATCACAACTCCTCCTCTAATAAATTCTTTTTTATTAAAGCTATCACATAGGATTTTTTTCTATAGGAGACCTAAAAACATGACTTTAAATTGAACTAAATTAAGAAGCATTAAAAAGTACAGTGTAATAAAATTTAAAAGGTCAGTGTGTTTTAATGTAGGAATTTCTTTACTTGAGAAAGCTCTCATTTAAAATTTCAAACCCTTTTTCTTCATATATTAAACAATTTTGTTGGCTTAAAACTATTAAAGAATATTATAAATTTTATTTTCTTGACTGTGAAATTATAGTATCCAATAGAAAGATTTTTATATAATGCATAAACATGGATATTTTCAATAAGGCCTTACTTGGCCATGACTTATTAATTTCTGTTATGAATATAAAGAGATAAACACTGAAGCTGTGTCAGTGTTGTCTTTAAATATTTACTGGAAACTAAGTCAAAGCAACATGAATACGCTATAAACAAAATGCATCTGTTTCTCTCACTCTTCAGCAAAGTATGAGATATATTTTTGAGAAATTCTCTTCAATATTGGTTGTTAAAAGTTCTGGAAGTCATTGTGAATTCAGTAGACTGTTCAACTCCTTGTACATTTCATTAAAAGGATTGCTTATTATTTTATACATTAGGTCATTGCCTATTGTATATGCTAGACATATACATATTTTATGTCCACATATACATATTATACATATTATAATCAAACCACAGCATTGCTTTTAATTTAAATATTAATATTTAGTACATATATATCTATATTTTCTGAAAATAGGTTATACTTTTGTTGAAAAATCAGTCTTCTCTATGGTGGTATTCTTATAACTATACTGTTATATTTTTTCTGAGAAACACTACATAGTGAAGGATAAGGAAAGAGTCTACATTCTCTTTGGTTGGCTTTATAGGTGTTATAACTTCATTTTTGTGAATTGTTAGGTAATATTCAAATGCAATTATGAAAATGAAAGCAAAATATATAGATCTGTAGGTTCACAAATTACTGAGATTATCTAGGGGAGAAAAAGTAGATATTCCACTATATACTGTAAAGAGCACTAATATTCATTTGGAATTTAGCTCTGTGAGTATTATTTTCCTTATCTAGAAAGGTACAGTATTGAGTTAAATGATCTCTGAGATGCTATAGTTCAGTTTTTAATGTACTATAATTTTATATTATCAGTGTGATAAAGCCTATGTATTGTGAACTCTAGAAAGACAAATACAAGATAGAATTTGCTTTTCTCATCATCTAGTATAGTACCTGGCATATTTAATTATTCATTGTTCCACTAAATTTTTCCTTAAATAAGCATAAATTGAAAAGTTATATCTATAATGATGGAAATTATTCCCCCTGGTAGCAATAAGTTCATTTTATAAGTTTGGGAGTCTGTTTCTATTTTGTAAATGAGTTCATATATCTATCTATATAGATAGATATAGATATTTAAATTCTGCATTTAAGCAATATCATATGATATTGTCTTTCTCTATATAACTTACTTCACTAATAATGATAATTTCCAGGTCCATCCACATTGCCAGGGTGGGGAGGAAGGGATAGATATGGAGTTTGGGATTGACATATAAACAATGCTGTATTTAAAATAGACAACCAACAAGGACCTACTGTTAAAAAAAAAAAAAAGAACTAAAAGGACTGAAATTCATTCAACATGAAGCGAATTTTGAAACATCTCTTGGTGGTAAAACAAGGTAAGCACAATGGGGCGTGCGTGTGAATGTGTGTGTGTGTGTGTGTGTGCATGCGCATGTGCCTGTGTGTTTCAGGAACCAGAAAACACTCAAACACAACCATATTATGAATAGCATATTTTTAGGAATGAAGCTATAAAATCTCATTTTTCAAAATTTTCATTCTCAAAATAGCATTTTGGAGAAGCCTCATATGTCTGAGATACTTGGGTAGCTTCCTTGTTCTTTGTTTTCAAAGTTTAGTTACAGATTGTGTAATGTAATAAACACGTTTTTTAATTTGTACATAATTAACCTAAATATTATTTTTTGTTTGTAAGCTTCTTCCTAATTATCTTGAGAACTTGACACAAATGACAGGTGGGAATACTGGAGGAAAGAAGGATAGACCCCATTAAAGAAAGGCACATTGCTTGACTTTGATTAAGTTAAAAGAGATGATCACCTGATTGTGTTTAATTGTGCAGAAATGACTTTTATTTCTTTTTATATTTTTGTATATATTTCAAAACTCTAGCTTTCCTTCAAACCTTATGTGCTGTGACTATTAGCTTCTGGTTTTCATAATTTAAAAATATTACTACAAATATGAATTAGAACATAATATTTTTGATATTTTGCAGCTGGAAAGCATACAGTAATTTTTCTACCATATTTTGGAAAAAATACTAGTGAAAGTGATTCAGTTGTTTGTATGTGTATGTCTCTCTATGTCTGTACATTTATGTGTGTACATACATACTAGTTTATACCTCAAAACAACTATATAATATAAGCACTGTTATTATTTGTCTTTGATAGATAAAACATTTAAGACCTAGAGGGTTAAGAAACTCACTCTGTTGTTAGTTAATGCTTGGGAAAAAATTGAAATGAGCCTAGGAAATCTTGCTACAGAAATCCAGTATTGGAACACTACACCATACTGCTTCAGTTAGAGATAAAATACACTCTGTAGTTTAAAAAAAATCAAGACATGCATTATAAAGAAGTTAAAAAGTAAATATATGTGCAATGACATTGCAGGCACTGCATGTGTTAATGTTTTCAAGGATTCAGGAAAAAGTATCAAAGAACAGAAGGAGTGGATCTGAACTAGGAGCTTCAAGTAGCAGCTTCCAAGTGTAATCTGAGGACCCCTAGGGGAGGCCAAGAATACTGCAGGGGATATGCCAATGTTCTCTGTGTTCCTGTATGTATCTGTGTGAGGCTGGATTTTCTCATACTCAACCAAGAAAATACCTTGTAACAAATCAAACAATTATGTTTCCAGTTTTAACTTCTAAAATGGTAAATGTCATTATATTAAATCAACATAAACAAAAGCTTTTAGGGATCCTTAAACCAAAAAAGTGGATAATGGAAGGATTTAAATAGCCAGAGCAATAGGGGATGGTTCTTATTCTTTGGTCATTCAGTTATGTCAGACTCTTTGCAACCCGATGGACTGTAACATGCCAGGCTCCTCTGTCTGGGATTTTCCAGGCAAGAATATTGGAGTGGATTGCCATTTTCTCCCCTATGGGATCTTCCCGAACCAGGGACTGAACCCACGTCTTCTGAGTCTCTGGCATTGGCAGATGGATTATTTGCCACTGAACTCCCAGAGAACCCCAGGGAAAGGTTCAGTTCAGTTCAGTTCAGTCGCTTAGTCATGTCCAACTCTTTGTGACCCTATGGACTGCAGCAAGCCAGGCCTCCCTGTCCATCACCAACTCCTGGAGTTTACCTGAACTCATGTCCATTGAGTCGGTGATGCCATCCAACCATCTCATCGTCTGTCATCCCCTTCTCCTCCTGCCCTCAATCCCTCCCAGCATCAGGGTCTTTTCCAGTGAGTCAGCTCTTCACATCAGAGGCCAAAGTATTGGAGTTTCAGCTTCAGCATCAGTCCTTCCAATGAATATTCAGGACTGATCTCCTTTAGGATGGACTGCTTGGCTCTTCTTGCCGTCCAAGGGACTCTCAAGAGTCTTCTCCAGCACCACAGTTCAAAAGCATCAATTCTTCGGTGCTCAGCTTTCTTTATAGTCCAACTCTCACATCCATACATGACCACTGGAAAAACCATAGCTTTGACTAGACGGACCTCTGTTGGCAAAGTAATGTCTCTGCTTTTTAATAAGCTGTCTAGGGGAAGGTTAGACAAGACTAAAGCAAGACTAAAGCAAGGATGAATAATGAACACAAAGGTGAGCATGATGTATGTTGATCGTGTTGAGAGGCTGGTCTGATAGAGTTATTGAAATGAATGGCTTTTGTCTAAAGTGGGTGGGAAATATGATTGCTGGGGTAGGTCAAGGACATTTCTGAAGTATTTAAAACAGTAGGATGAAATGGTTGTTATGATCGGATAATAATATTTAAGACTCAAAAATTCTGTGTTTTTTGTGGTTTAAAGACCGACTGTATCCTGCTTAGATGAAGAGCTAAGAGTTCCTTCCCATGAAACTTAATGGATTTTGCCATGAAAATCAAGATACAGAGTGACTTTGAATAGTATAAATATGATGATGATGAAGCTATAAAAACATGGCCTATTCTAGACATAATAAAAAGTAAAGTTTGCTAAAACTTGGCTGTGTGTGGCTGGTGCAAATGAAGTAAGAATCAAAAGTAAATATAGGATTCTGAATATTGACTATTGGAGTAGACATCAATACATTTTCCTTATTCTGTGTGCAATATATTCTAACACACCTCACAAGTCTTGCAATATTTATTGATTCCAGAGCTATCATTGAATATGTGCTTTGATATTTCATTACATGTTTTAGAATTTCTCTTGCCTAAGGATATAAAAGTTCGAGCAAGTTGTTGATTAAAATATTTTCTTCAAAGGGCAACACATTTATCTGTTGCACAGCTAGTCAATGATATTTTGGTATATGAGGACTCAGCCTGTGAAGTAGGCAAATGACTAGATACTTGAAGTTGAACCTAAGGTTGTACTAAAAATATTTAACAATTTGTAGAACAGAGAAACTGAAAGACTAGAACAGAGTTTGTTTAAGTAATCTGCATATCCATGTCAGAGTATACAGTTGAAATTTTCTATTAGCCTCCAGATAGGATAGCTCTGTTATATATTTGAGGACATTCAAACTAACTGAAGGTTTTAATTCTAATGTTGTCAGCAAAGAAGAACACCAGTCATATGACTGAAGGTTTCAGTGTAACAGGTTCCTTGATGGTCCTGAAGTTGAGCTCAAGGTCATTAAGTTGAATTTCATTCCACCAGACTGAGAACAGAATGATGTTCCTTGTTCAGATATGCATAAACAAATCAACAGTAGTTTGTGAAATGTAGAACTCTGATGGAAACCTTTATTACCTGTGTGTGTGTGTTAGTCACTCAGTTGTGTCTGACTCTTTGTGACCCCATGGACTGTAGCCCGCCAGGCTCCTCTGTCCATGGAATTCTCCAGGCAAGAATACTGGAGTGGGTTGCCATTTCCTTCTCCAGGGGATCTTCCCGACCCAGGGGTTGAACCTGGGTCTCCCGCACTGCAGGGAGACTCTTTACTCTGTAAGCCACCAGGACAGTCCTGTGAGTGCTTAATTACTTTTCAATTCTATCTATAGCACAGTTGTGTGTCGTTGAAATTCAAAATCATTGTTCAAGTTTATTCAATGAAGAAAAATATCTGAGATATTTATCTCCTGCTTCTAGCTCTCCTAGATCTGAACTATTTATTAGTTTCAGAGCAGACAGATGTAACAATTGGTAACCATCGTTATATCAATTCATTGGTACAGAAAATGGAGTACACATGGTTATTCTGATTCAGTATTTTAATTTGAGATAGCTTACTATTGAGAGTCAGTAATAGCACAGATATTACAAGTGGGGATATTTTATTCATGCAGCCTGAGGTTAAAAGTCATAAACACTGTATGGTCTTAAATAAATCATGTAATCACTCTAAACCCCACTCTCTTCATCTGTAAAATAAAAATGATGATAGTGCCTACCTCATAAGTTAAGGTGATGAATAGATTTATTTATAGTCTATACCTATAAAGAATATTAAATAGATATACATGCATATTAATATATGGACTTCCCAGGTGGTGCAGTGGTAAAGAATCTGCCTGCCAATGCAGGAGATGCAAGAGACGTGGGTTTGATTCCTGGGTCAGGAAGATTCCCTGGAATAGGAAATGGCAACCCAGTCCAGTAGAAGATTCTATGGACAGAGGAGTCTGGCAGGCTACAGTCCATGAGGTCACAAAGAGCAGGACAAGACGGAGTGACTGAGCACACATACATGCATATGACATATGACTGATAATTAATCAACATTATTCTATAGAAGTATTTAAATATTTTATGTTTTTTGATGAAAACCAGGTAGTACAATAATCATTGTCAAAAACATTTTAATATGCAAACGTAGTCATTTTTGTTTTTCTGTGTGTGATTCTACTTCTTCCTTACCTCTTCCTGCTCCTCCATTTACCCCGCAAGACTTAAAGTCGCCTCACCTTAAGCAGTAGGTATATAGATAAAATTTTTAACAGCAGGATCTTGAGATTCTTGCTGTTGGGAGCAATATAAGATATAGTCACTATTTCTGAGTTTGGCTGGAGGTACCAATACATAGTGAAACAATCTGCCTTCACATGTGGTTATGTTCAACAGATTTAAAGATAATGCTAGAACAAAATAACAATAAAAATATCTGACTGCCATCTTTTTACCATCTGCATAGACTGGTGTTCAGGAAGCCACATGCAAATTTCTTTTTGTAGCAACTTTGTTATATCTGTGCTGTTAAAGAAAATTCCAGTAATATTTTCACCAAGTTCTATAGGTTAAGTCTATGATTAATGAATGATTCAATATAGTTTGTGTATTATTATGATCAACACAGAAATCAAAGTGATAACATTCTTTCTAGCCAATAATGGAGAAGCTATATCCAGTGAGTAAAAACAAGACTGGGAGCTGACTGGCTCAGATCATGAGTTTCTCATAGCAAAATTCAGGCTTAAACTAAAGAAAGCTGGGAAAAGCACCAGGACAGCCAGATATGACTTAAATCAAATCCCCTAGAATATGTGGTAAAGGTGACAAATAGATTCAAGGCTTTAGACCTAGTAAACAGTATGCTTGAAGAACTATGGACAGAGGTCCAAAATATTGTACAGGAGGCAGGGAACAAAACCATCCCAAAGAAAAGGAAAACCAAGAAGGCAAAGTGGTTATCTGAGGATGCTTTACAAATAGCTGAACAAAGAAGAGAAGTGGAAAAAAGAGAGAAATGGAAAGATACGCCCAACTAACACAGGGTTCCAAAGAATAGCAAGGAGAGACAAGAACGATGTCTTTAGTGAACAATGCACAAAAATAGAGGAAAACAATAGAAGGGGGAAGACTAGAGATTGCTTCAGGAAAATTGGAACTATCCAGGGAACAAAGATGTCAAAGATGGGCATGGTAATGGACAGAAACGGTTGAGACCCTAGTAGAAACAGAAGAGAATACATGAGAATACATGAAAGAACAGTACAAAAAAGATCTTAATGAATCGGATAACCACAATGGTATGGTCAGTTACCCAGAGCCAGACATTCTGGAGTGTGAAGTCAAGTGGGCCTTAACAAAGCTAGTGGGTGTGATGCAATTCTAGTAGAGCTATTCAGAACTCTAAAAGATGATGCTATCAAAATGTTGCACTCAATAATATCAGCAAATCTGTAAGACACAGCAGTGGCCACAGGACTGGGAAGGTCAGTCCTCATCCCAATCCCCAGTAGGGGCAATACTAAAGAATGTTCAAATCATTGGACAATTGCTCTCAGCCCTCATGCTAGTAAGATAATGTTTAAAATCTTGCATGCTAGGCTTCAGTATTATGCGAATCAAGAGCTTCCAGATGTCCAAGCTGGGTTTAGCAAAGGAAGAGGATCTAGAGACCAAATTGTCAACTTTTCTGGATCACAAAGAAAGCAAGAGAATTCCAGAAAAAATATCTACCTCTTTCACTGACTACACTAAATCCTTTAACTCTGTGGATCATAACAAACTGTGGAAAATTCTTAAAGAAATGGGAATGCCAGACCATCTTACCTGTCTCCTGAGAAACCTGTAT
Source organism: Odocoileus virginianus (assembly GCF_023699985.2). Taxonomy (NCBI): domain Eukaryota; kingdom Metazoa; phylum Chordata; class Mammalia; order Artiodactyla; family Cervidae; genus Odocoileus; species Odocoileus virginianus. The sequence goes on from NC_069684.1 coordinate 67,098,263, forward strand.
GCAGGTCAAGAAGCAACAGTTTGAACCCTGAATGGAACAATTGATTGGTTCTGGTTTGAGAAATGAGTCTGACAGGGCTGTTTGTTGTCACCCTATTTACTTAACTGAGCACATCATGAAAAATGCCAGGTTGCATGAATTACAAGTTGAAATCAAGATAGGCAGGAGAAACATCAACAACCTCAGATATGTGGATGATATGACTCTCATGGCAGAAAGCAAAGAGGAGCTAAAGAACCTCTTGATGAGGATGAAGGAGGAGAGTGAAAAAACTGGCTTAAAACTAAATATTAAACAAAGATCATGGCCTCTGGCCCCATTACTTCATGGCAAATGGAAGAGGAAGAGGTAGAAGCAGTGACAAATTTCCTCTTCTTGTGCTCTAAAATCACTGAGGATGGTGACTGCAGCCATGAAATCAGAAGAGGATTGCTTCTTGGCAGGGAATCTATGATAAACATAGTGTGTTGAAAGTCAGAGACATTGCTTTGCCAGCAAAGGTCAGTATAGTCAAGGCTATGGTCTTCCTAGTGGTCATATACGGTTTTGAGAACTGACTGTAAAGAAGGCAGAGCACCAAAGAATTAATGCCTTCAAACTGTGGTGCTGGAGAAGACTCCTGAGAGCCCCTTGGACAGCAAGGAAATAAAACCAGTAAATTTTAAAGGAAATCAACCTTGAATATTCATTGGAAGGACTGATGCTAAAGCTGACGCTCCAGTATTTTGGTCAGCTGATGCAAACAGCCGACTTATTGGAAAAGTCCCTGATGCTGGGAAAGATTGAGGGCAGAAAGATAAGAGGGCATTAGAGGATGAGATGGCTGGATGGTGTCACTGATGCAATGGATATGAACTTGGACAAACTCTGTGAGATGGTGAAGAACAGGGAGGCCTGGAGTGCTACAGTCCTTGGGGGTTGCAGAGTCGGACATGTCTGAGTGACTGAACAACAACATGGTTTGTGTAACCCTTGAGCATATGATGAAGTTTACTGAATTTCACTTAGAGGAAGTGTGCATGTATACATACAAGTATCATTTATATCAAATCTTTAATGTTTCCCTTGAAAGTCATCTGTATACCTGATCTATTTAAAAGAAACAAAATAGAGAAGATATATTCCAATAACTGATAAATATTTGTAAAGTCAAACTTTGAATAAAATATTTGAGTGTATTTTATGTTATTTCTATTATATAAAAAACCATGTGCATGTCATGAATTATATGTAGTAATATATGCATATTTATGATAATTATGTACAAATATATGAAAGTTTATACACACAGATATAAATGCATACACATATACATATGGGGAAACAAAAATGGAGAAGGAAGAATCTGATTAAAGTACATAGTTTTTCTTCAAAATTTTTGTGCCATTATTTCTCAGACAATTGCTTTAGAAATGAATTTCATTTTATTGATGTGCACATCTTTCTAAACAAACTTGACTGCTTTTCTTTAAGAAAAAGTCTCAATCATAGTCTTTTATTTGGCAAGAACATATTATCAAATTAAATATATTCAGTTTATTACAGATATAGAGAAGTACTTCAAACAACTACATTTAGTTTTTGCCTTTAAGCACTAAATCTCAAGTGTATGTGTATTCATTGCGAAGAGCTTCATGAGCCTGGTAATTCAATTTGAAGCATTAATTGATTCTCAACTCTATACTAAACTATTAACCAAAATAGAAATTATAACATTTTTTAATTAGAAAGATGTTAATGATAATCCTATATGCAAAACAGAAAAAGAGACACAGATGTACAGAACAGACTTTTGGACTGTGGGAGAAGGCGAGGGTGGGATGTTTCGAGAGAACAGCATCGAAACATGTATGTTATCTATGGTGAAACAGATCACCAGCCCAGGCTGGATGCATGAGACAAGTGCTCGGGCCTGGGGCACTGGGAAGACCCAGAGGGATCGGGTGGAGAGGGAGGTGGGAGGGGGGATCGGGATGGGGAATACATGTAAATCCGTGGCTGATTCATGTCAATGTATGACAAAAACCACTGCAACGTTGTAAAGTAATTAGCCTCCAACTAATAAAAATAAATAAAATAAAATAAAATAAAACAATTCTTCTAAGATTATTTAAGTGATTAGGACAGGAAACAAGATATTAAAATACAATTTGTATTAATACCCTAGTTACTTTTGCCATTGAGATATACATCACTATCTCTTTATCAATGAAATGGCATTGGCTAGTTTACAGAGCTTAAGCAAATTGTTTTGTTTACAAATATATAACATTTTAAATTTATATCTACCAGTAGCTTACCAGTTCTCCTTTTTAGTTACAGTAGTTTTATGTCACTGCTGTGACAGTTAAAATATGGTACTTTAGAAATCAGGAGCTTTCTGCTGTCGTTGGCAATGCACAAAAATCTCTGGAGGATTTTTCCTTTTGCAAAACTTATCCCCTCAATGTATAAAGCCTTAAGCGAATCTACAAAAGTCAAGGAAGCCGATATAAAAGACAATTGTGATGCTAGAGCTGGCACAATCACAGTTAGGTCTATTCATAAGGGAACAGCATATGTGACCCAAATGATAAAAGCTAAAAATCATGCCAATCACTGCATTCTGAAAGTTTAATACAAGAGTAACTACTTCATAAGTCAGGTGATTTTTTTTTTCCTACAGAAATTTGCATTTCATTATGCACTTTGGAGTGTTTAACTGTGCATTAACTAGGAGTAAGAAAACATTTGCTCTCCTAGAGGAAGCCAGAGAAAAACACATATTCTTTCTTATGTGAATATCTTAGTGATGATTCATACAAATCAATAGCTGAAGGGTTAAATTACAGCATCCTTAGTCATGAGATGCCCTGCAGGCTGCCTCAGCTCAATCTCCTGTCTACCAAGTCCAAACCCGTGAAATATTCATTTTGGCATAAGCAAACAGAGGATTTGTCTCTTTATAATACAGTCAAAATCCAATAGGTGGAAGAATAATTTTACTTATATAGTCTCTTCTTTCTCTGAGGCTATGCTAGATAATTGTTACAAACTTGATAATTTTCTATTTCTAAACTTCCCATTTACCAACAAAAATTACACATTTTAAGTCATGGGGCTTTTATGTGTGTGTAGAAATAAACTTTTGAATGTTTCAAACATTAATGATAATGCCTGAATAAACAATAAATCTAGTTAACCTCACTTTGGTAAGGTAATATATATATTACATCCAATATCTTGAGGTCCAGCAGTGTGAAAAATACCTGATAGAATTGTGATGTATATATTTGTAATCTATTTGACTCTATTATGGCAAGGAAATAAAATATATTTTTTCTAAGAAACTTCACCTCCGTAAAAATTTGTCTGATAGTTTTCCTTAACAGATTTGGTTTTCTAGATATTTTTAATAGTTTTATTAGATATATATCACACAACATACAATTCAAGTATATTGAAGGATAATATTTAGTATATTCCCAGTTGTGCATCCATCATCCCTATAAGAAATTCATGGCCATTTTCAGACAAGCCACATTTCTCCTCACCATTAGACAAGGACAAATCTTTTTTTTTTTTTAATAGATTTGCCTAATTTGACTTTTTTAATGTACATGGTATCCTACAAATTTTGAATCTGACTTTTTTTCACCTAAGCATAATATACTTAAGGTTTGCCTATGTCCCATACTTTATTCAATTTATCTCTGAATAATATTCTATTATACTGACATGCCACTTTTTATTTATCAATACATCAGTTAATGGATATTTGAATTGTTTCCAATTTTGGCTACTATGAATAATGTTGATAAGAATATTTATGTACAGTGTTTTAGTCTATGTTTGTCTTCATTTATCTTGTATATTTTCATTTCTCTTGGATATGTATCTAAGAGCAGAATTGCTAGGGTATTTGGGACCTTTAAGGGGCTTCCCTGGCGGCTCAGACGAATGAATCTGCTCGCAGTGCAGGAGACCCAGATTCAATACTTTGGTTGGGAAGATCCCCTGAAGGAGGAAATGACAACCCAATCCAGTATTCTGCGTGGAGAATTCCATGGACAGAGGAGCTGAGAGGGCTACAATCCATGCGGTCACGAAGAGTCACACATGACTGAGTGACTAACACACACATACACGGGAACTTTAAGTTTGACAGAGGCTGCCCCGCGTGTTTTTCTTAGGCGTTTTCACCATTTTTCATTTCCTTCAGTGATGTATGGGAGTTCACAATTCTCCATATCCTCACAAATGCTTGTTAGTTTATGTATTTAATTATAGCCATTCTAGTGGGGGGCTGTGGGCTGGTGGTGGTAGAGTGTTATTTCATTATGGTTTTTCTTTGTATTTTGATGTTGGATAATGTCACACATTTTTTTTTAATGTGGTTATTGGTCATATGTGTAATAATTTTATAGAAATATCTATTCATATTCTTTTATCAATTTTGAGTTATTTATCTTTCTGTGGAATTATAAGAGTTTATTAAAATTTTTTCTTAGGATCATTCCATTATCAGATCTATGATTTTCAGATATAGTCTCCCACCTGATGGGTTATATTTGCCCTTTCTTGAGGTATCCTTTAAGCTGGAAAATTTTAAAAAATGGTTAAGTCCAATTTATTTTTTTCATGGATTGTACTTTTGGTGTCTTTCCAAGAAGATTTTTTGCCTAAATCTAGTTCACAAGATTTAATCTTATATTTTCTTCTAAGAGTTTTATAATTTTAGTTTATACATTTAGAGACATGATTACATTTGAGTTAATGCTTGTTTATGGTGTGGAAGAGGTCCAAGATCTTTGTTTTGTTTGAATATCTAGTTGTTCCAGCACCAATTGTTGACAAAACTATTCCTACCCCATTGAATTGTCTTGGTACCCATGTCAAAAGTTAATTGACCATAAATATAAAAGATTACTTCTGGACTCTCAAAGCTATTCCATTGATCTTTTTTTCTACTTTCTTGCTATTATCATACTTTATTGATTGCTGTTGCTTTATAGTAAGTCTTGAAATTGTTCTTTGTAAGCCCTCCTACTTTTGTTCTTTGCTATGATTGTTTAGGCTATTCATAGTGTGAATTTCTATTTCCACAGGAATTTTAGAATCTATCCATTTCTGGGAAAATAATTAGCTGGAATTTTGAAGGATATTGCATTAAATACGTGGATAAATTTGAACTATCTAATGAAATCATATTTGGTATTTTTAATGATATAGTTGAATTCATGTCAGCCACATTATGTTTTGGTTTTTATGTCATTTTTAAAAAATTCCTCTGTTACTCTTTTACTGCTTTCTTTTGCACTAAGTGAATACTTTCTAATGTAATACTTTAATTTCTTTAATTATTTTATCTATATATTTTGAATTTTTTTTTAAAATGATTATCCTACCACTCTTAGTATGTGTGTGTGCTGTGTGCTAAGTCACTCAGTCACCCAACTCTTTATAGCCTCATGGACTGTAGCCTGCCAGGCTCCTCTGTCCATGGAATTTTCCAGGCAAGAGTACTGGAGCAAGTTCCTATTTCCTACTCCAGAGGATCATACTGACCGGGGGATTGAACTCACGACTCTTATGTCTCCTGCATTGGCAGGCAGATTTTTTACCACTACCCATCTGGGAAGCTCACAGTATAAATCTTATCAAAATCTACTTCAGATTCACAGTCAGTTAATTCTAGTCAATTATAGAAAGATTTTGGTTATAAAGCTTTATGCCCACTTTTTTGTGCTGCTGTTATTACTATCCATATACATCTATATATGGTATACTCCCTAACATACTTTGTTATGAATGTTGCTTTATAGGATTTTATTTCCCTTAAAGAACTTGAAACAAGATAGGAGTGGGTATATGTATATATATATATATATATATATATATATATATATAGTTATATTCATCTGGAGTATATATATATATGTGTGTGTGTGTGTGTGTGTGTGTGTGTGTGTGTGTGTGTGTGTATAGCATCTGTTTTGGGTTTCCCTAGTAGCTCAACTGGTAAAGAATCCATCTGCAATGCAGGAGACCCCAGTTTGATTCCTGGGTCGGGAAGATCCCCTGGAGAAGGGAACGGTAGATTATATTTTCTGTTTCTTATCTATCTTTTCTGTTCTATTTTGCTTTTTCCATTTCTTCCTGTTGATCCAAGTTACCAGCTAGTGTTATTTGACTACTCCAATACAGCTTATTCCCTCTTACCTCTTTTATCTTATTATTATCAAATACATTACGTGTTTATATTTTATATTGCTTACAATTATGCACATACAGTTTTTTGCAATAGCTATTAAGTAAGAAAGAAAAGAAACATGCAATGATACTGTTTTTGTCAATACTTCTATAATTAATTTTCTGGGTGTTTTTGTTTATTTGTTTTAATGTAGCTCTAATTACTCCCTGGTGTCACAGACTTTCAGCCTGAAGAATTTCCTTGAATGTTTTATTGCAATGAAGATTTACCAGCAACACATTCTCTCAGTTTTTGCCGATATGTGAAAGTTTTTATTTCATTTTCACTTTCAAAGGCTATTTTTGCTAGATATTAGAATATTGGTTGAGAGTTATTTGTTCTTTTTTCTGTCAGCACTTTTAACATGTCCTCTCACAGCCTTCTAGTCTCCATTATAAACAGTTAGCTGTTAACATTCTTGGTTTCCTCACACATGATACATCATTTTGATCTAGATCCTTTAAAGATTTTCCTTTTGTTTCTGGCTGTCAACATTTTGAATGTGCATCTTTAAAAATTTATCCTCCTTCAAGCTCATTGAGCTTCATGAATGTGCAAATTAATGTTTTTCATCATGTAGAGAAGTTTAAGCCATTATTCATTTGCACATTTTTCTGCCCCTTTTTGTCTCTCTCCTCCAGGTTCTCCCATCCTGTGTGAATTGATATATTTTATGATGTCACACATTTTTCTGATTCTTTTCTTGTTCTGTTTCCTGTTCATTCCTCAGATTGAGTAATTTCTGTCAATTTATTTTCAAGTAATTTTTGTCAATCTATTTTCAAGTAGTTTCTGTTCATCCGTGTTCAATTTCACTAGTCCTTTTCTCTCCCAGCTTAATTTTATCTTTGAGCCTCTCTAGTAAAATTTGCATTTCATTTATTATACTTTATGATTCCGTCATTTTTATTTGGAGATATATTCAATTTTTAAATCTTCATATTTTCTATTCAGTGAGATATGATTACCATATCATAGCCTCCTTTCTTTACTCCTTTAAATTTTTAAAAATATATTTTGATAGTTACTAACTAAAACCTGAGCCTCCTTACAGGCAATTTCCATTGGCTGCTTTTCCTCCTGTAAATGAATCATATTTTCTGCTTCTTTCTCTGTGCCTTTCAATGGCTCTTTCACTGAACCTTTGAATGGCTCATAATTTTTGTTGTTGCTGCTGTTGTTATCAAGACACATCAGGTAATGTCTTAAAGTAGTACTAGATTCTGACCCCTACCGCCCCATAACTGCTGGTTGGTTGTTTTCCTCTTTATCAGCTTAGTAACTTGTGTAGGCTATTCCAGTGAAGTCTAATTCTTCTGCAGAGCTGAAATCTCTAATGCTGGTTTTCAAAGAGTGCAGCCTTGGGCTTGTGTCAATTACCCTGACTCCTTGTGCTCAAGGATGACAGTGTTTTTTAACAGGATTCTCTTTGACTATCTCTTTCCCAGATCTCCGTTAATCTTCCTGCTTTTGTTAGCTTAACACACAGCTATTAGGTTTCACTGATTTTCAGCTACTTGCAATGGAGCTGCTGAGGTCTGTTTTTAAAAAATTATCTCTAGTCCTGGCAGGACGCCTGTCCTACTGTTTTGGAAGTGGGTATGAGACAGCAATCGCTTCTCTCAGAGCATCACTCCTGCTTTATGAGCAGAGTTCTGGGCAGTTTAGTAGTCTCTGGGCTTTTCGTCACCTCTCTTCTAGAATGGAACATGTGACTTGAAGGTCATCTGAGCAAGAGTGGTTGGTGCTCAGTATTCTCTGCCTTCAGTGTCTGGGGTAGTGCTTCCACCCTACTAGTGGGTGCTGGATGGAAGAATTGGCCCTCAACCTCTTGCCTCCTCTTGTCTTAGATAGCACTTTTGCCACATGGAATGGCGGAAGATGAGAAATGCTTTTAGCCTGCTTCTCCTGGAATAGCCTTAAACTAGAAAACTAGGTAACAGAGGTCCCCTCTTCTCTTAGTTAAATTCACCTGGAATAGAGCTTCTGAAATATAGATCTGAGTTGGGGGTGGTGGTCGAAAGAGCTGGTTTGATTTCAATGTCACTGACTCTCACTGTTCTTATGGAGATTTAATAGATTTTCTTGAATAAATGTTTCTACACTTGCAGTATGCCCTGAGTACAGTTTCCAGAGACTTTAAATGGTCATTTTACGATAATTTCTACAAGGTGTAAAGATGACAGTGTGATAACATGGCCGTGGCTGCATGTAGAGCTGTTGGTGGCTGGGGAAACTGCTTCACAAAGATCACCCCAGAGACAGAGGTGGGAACAGGGTAGTGACCAGTGACCCCAGTTTCCAGTGCGCAGCTGGTGGTGATGGCAGATTGGCCCCAGGGATACTAGCAGCAGTGGCAAGGCCTGGGTACCACTGGCTCCTGGGCCGTGGGTCGGTTCCACGGTGGACAGCGCTCCAGGGCTGCCGTGGATCCTGGGCAGATTGGCTTCATGAAGGCCAATAGCTCCTGGGCAGCTCCAGAGCAGCCAGCAGCAGCAGTGAGACCAGGGTACCCTCTGCTCCTGGGCATCCTCCAACATCTACAGCTTTCCCTGGAACCTCTTCCCAGCCATTATAGCAGGGCCTTTGCCTCGATCCCTGATCACACATTGACTAACACTCAACAGCCAGGGAAGGTTTAAACACTCAGTGAAGACCAGCAGTGGGACAGCCAGGGCACCAGGTATGTCATCCAGCTACGCTGAGTTGCCGAACGGCATGTCCCTGCTAGTTACAATCTGACAAATGTGGTCAGCATGGACTCTACACATGGACACAACCAAATGGTCAGTACCAAAATCAGATTGATTATATTCTTTGCAGTCAAAGATGGAGAAGTTCTATAAAGTGAGCAAAAACAAGACTGGGAGCTGACTGTGGCTCAGATCATAAACACCTTATTGCAAAATTCAAAGAAAAATTGAAGCATGTAGGAAAAACCTCTAGGCCATTCAGGTATGACCTAAATCAAATCGCTTATGATTATACAGTGGAAGTCACAAATAGATTCAAGTAGTTATATCTGATAGAGTGCCTGAAGAACTGTGGATGGAGGTTTGTGACATTGACAAGCAGGTGGTGATCAAAACCATCCCCAAGAAAAAGAAATGCAAAAAGGCAAAATGGTTGTCTGCAGAGGCCTTATAGATAGCTGAGTAAAGAAGCAAAAGGCAAAGAAAAAAAGGAAAGGTATATCACCTGAATGCAGAGTCCCAAAGAATACCAAGGAGAGATAAGAAAGTCTTCCTAAATGAACAATGCAAAGAAATAAAGGAAAAGAATGGAATGGGAAGACTAGAGATCTCTTCAAGAAAGTTAGAGAAACCAAAGGAGTATTCTATACAAAGATAGATGCAATAAAGTACAAAAATGGTAAGGACCAACAGAAGCAGAGGAGATTAAGAAAAGATGGCAAGAATACACAGACAATCTGTACAGAAAAGCTTTAAGCACAATGATATGGTCACTCACCTAGAGCCAGACATCCTGGAATGTGAAGTCATGTGGGCCTTAAGAATCATTACTAGGAACAAAGCTGGTGGAGGTGATGGAATTCCAGCTGAGCTATTACAAATCTTAAAAGATGATGTTTTTGAAGTACTGCACTCATTATGCCAGCAAATCTGGAAAGCTCAGCAATAGCCACAGACTGGAAAAAATTCATATTTCATTCCAATCCCAAAGAAGGGCAATGCCAAGGAATATTCAAATTACTGTACAATTTCACTTATTTCACATGTCAACAAGATTATACTCAAAATTCTTCAAGTTAGGTTTCAGCAGTACATGAACCAAGAGCTTTCAGATGTACAAACTGGATTTAGAAAAGATAGAGGAACCAGAGATCAGGTCAACATCCACTGGATCATAGAAAAAGCAAGAGAGTTCCATAAAAAACATATAGTTCTGCTTCATTGGCTATTCTAAAGCCTTTGACTGTGTGGATCACAACAAACTGTGGACAATTCTTCAATAGATGGGAATACCAGACCACCTGACCTGCCTCCTGAGAAACCTGTGTGCAGGATAAGAAGCAACCATTATAACTTGACATAGAATAACAGACTGGTTCCACACTGGGAAAGGAGTACATCAAGGCTGTATATTGTCCCCACCTTCCTGCATATTTAACTTCATTGCAGAGTACATAATGTGAAATGCGGGGCTGGATGTCATTACAAGGTGGAATCAAGATTGCCAGGAGAAATATCAACAACCTCAGACATGCAGATGACCCCACTCTAATGGCAAAAAGCAAAGAAGAACTAAAGAGCCTCTTGATGAAAGTAAAAGAGGAGAGTGAAAAGACTGGCTTAAAACTCAAAGTTTGAAAAGCAAAGATCATGGTATCCTATCCAGGCCTATAATTTCATGGCAAATAGATGCGGAAATTGGGGAAATAGTGTCAGCAGCCACAGCATTAAAAGATGCTTGCTCCTTAGAAGCATAGCTATGACAAACCTAGACATATTAAAAATCAGAGGCATCACTTTCCCAACAAAGATCTGTGTAGTCAAAAGTATGGTTTTTCCAGTAGTCACGTATGGATGTGAGAGTTGGACCATAAAGAAGGCTGAGTGCTGAAGAATTGATGCTTTTGAACTGTGGTGTTGGAAAAGACTCTTGACAACCCCTTGGACTGCAAGGAGATCAATCAATTCTAAAGGAAATCAACCCTGAATATTCATTAGAGGGAATGTTGCTAAAGCTGAAGCTCCAATAGTTTGGCCACCTGATGGGAAGAGCTGACTTGACTCTCTGAAAAAGACCCTGATGCTGGGAAAGATTGAGGACAAGAGGAGAAGGAGGGGAAAGAGGATGAGATGGTTGGGTGTCATCACTAGTTCAATGTACGTGGATTTGGGCAATCTTAGAGAGATGGTGAAGGACAGAGAAACCTAGTGTGCTGCAGTCCATGGGGTCACAAAGTCGGACACGAGTTAGCGACTGAACAACAATGACGGTTGTTTTTCAGGGTAGAGAACTGCAAAGCTACTCATACCCCCATTCTGAAACTGCTTTCTGCATCAATTTTTTGGGAGGAGCTTTCAATACCTATAACTTTTGTATATTTAGGAACCGCCACCACATCAAAGTTAACCTTTGTTTGAATAGGAGTAAATATCAAATATGTAAGAGTACATTTATATTAAAGATAAGGATGTAGTGGGATTGTAAGTGGGAATAGCTTACTCCTATCAGACCTGTACTGTTGCTTCTCATCTTAAAGCAACATCCTAACATTAGTCCTGTATCCACTTTCCTCAAATGGTCCTTGGTGAAAATGTAAATTTTCTTCATACTTCAAGTATGCATTTTTACCATATGCAGCTCAAGTTGAAAATTAGAACAAAATAGACACATTGAAGTAATAAATGACATAATTCTTATTTTTGTCTTAAATTTGTTTCTACTAATCACTCAGTGATTTCCTTCTATGCTGACACCTAATCTTAGCCCAAAAATCTCTCATAGATAGAAATGGTAACATGCCATTTAACTCATGGGAAAATACATCCTGGTAAAATTAAATGCTTTTTTAAAAAATATAAATGTTAATATATTATTCATTAATGTCCAACTTTTTGAAATCCATGTCCTTAATTTTAGTTTTTTTTCCAATGTAATTTCTAGGAAGCAATACTTTTAAAAGGTTAGAACAAGTTTACTGAGTGGGAAAAATTTATTTCAGTTCTGTCCCTTTTGCTTATAGAAGAAATTTAGCTTTGTAGCATAGACATTTCCTGAGGTAATGTACCTTCTTTGTGAAATATATTTCTGCTAAGAAATATGGTACTGGGCAATGAAGTGCTCCTATAACAAATACTTAAACATGTGGAGGTGGATTTGGAATTTGGTAATGGGTATGAGCTAGAAAATTTGGAGGCACATGATAGAAAAGTCCTAGATTGCCTCATACAGATTTTTTGTAAAAACATGAATGCTGAAGGTGTTTCTAGTGAGAGCTCAGAAGGATTGGGGGACATGGTGAAAACTAGAAAAGAAGGCAATGGGACCAAGGAGTCATAAATTTTCATGATCTGGCCATTGACCAAACATAGCTAGCAGTCATCAAAGCTGAAGAAATAAGAAACGATACTTATCTTGAGCTTTGGAAGAAGGGTGGGTCTACCAACACCTTGATTCCAGCCCAGTGACCCTAATTTCAAACTTCTGACCTCTAGAATCATATGAAAATACATTTCTGGTGTTTTAAGCCACAAAGATTGTGGTAATTTATGATTGCAACCACAGGAAACTAACCCATACTTTCTCTGCTTTTTAGTCTATTTACCCCTGAGTGGGAATTCTAGATGAGATGCATTTCCCACCCAGCATTCTTTGCTGAACTGTATAAATATTCCAACTAAGAAAAGATAAAATATGCTTGTGAGAGAAGTGAAGTTGTTCATTTATTTTTCACTCATTCAGAAACAGTTTAGGTGGATGAATTAATTAATTCAGTGAGGTTATTTGAATATCTTTCATATGTTAAATACCTGTCACATCCTAGGATATAGACAAAAATATATTAACATGTACACACTGCTATATTTAAAATATAATCAACAGAGCCTACAGTATAACACAGAGACCTCTATTCAACATTATGGAAAAACATAAATAGGAAAAGAATTTGAAAAAGAATAGATATATGTGCATGTATAACTGAATCACTTTGCTCCACACCTGAAACTAAGACAAAATTGTTAATAACTATATTCTAATACAAAAGATTAAAAATTAAATAAAATAAGAAGAAAACACCACCCCCCAAAACATCTTGTCCATTATAGAAATTACTGTTAATGTTGAAGCTCATATGTAAAGAGACTCTGTTAAACACCATGAAGCCTGACATGCAGAAGTTGTTGTTTAGTCACTCAGTCTTGTCTGACACTGTGACCCCATGGACTGCAGCACACGAGGCTTCCTTGTCCTTCACCATTTCCTGGAGCTTGCCCAAACTCATGTCCATCGAGTCGGTGATGCCATCCAACCGTCTCATCTTCTGTCATTCCCTTCTCCCCCTGCCTTCAATCTTTCCCAGCATCAGGGTATTTTCTAATAAGTCAGCTCTTTGCATCAGGCGGCCAAAGTACTGGAGCTTCAGCTTCAGCATCATCCCCTCGAATGAATATCCAGGGTTGATTTCCTTTAGGATTGACTGGTTGGATCTCCTTGCAGTCAAAGGGACTCTCAAGAGTCTTTGCCAACACCACAGTTCACAAGCATCAGTTCTTTGGTGCTCAGTCTTCTTTATGGTCCAACTCTTACATCTGAACATGACTACTGGAAAAAACATACCTTTAACTATATGGAGCTTTGTTGGGAAAGGAATGTCTCTGATTTTTAATACATAGTCTTTGTTTGTCATTGCTTTTCTTCCAAGGAGCAAACATCTTTTAATTTCATGGCTGTAGTCACCATCTGCAGTGATTTTGGAACCCAAGAAAATAAAGTCTGACACTGTTTCCATTGTTTCCCCATCTATTTTCCATGGAGTGATGGGACCAGATGCCATGATCTTCCTTTTTTGAATGGTGAGTTTTAAGCCAGCTCTTTCACTCTCCTCTTTCACTTTCATCAAGAGGCACTTTAGTACCTCATTGCTTTCTGTCATTTGGGTGGTGTCATCTGCATATCTGAGGTTATTGATATTTCCCCTGGCAATCTTGATTACTGCTTGTGCTTCATCCAGCTTGGCATTTCACATGATGTACTCTGCATATGAGTTATATAAGAAGGGGGACAATTTACAGCCTTGATACTCCTTTCCCAATTTGGAGCCAGTCTGCTGTTCCATGTCTGGTTCTAACCGATGCTTCTTGACCTGCATATAGGTTTTGCAGGAGGCAGGTAAAGTGGTGTGGTATTCCCATCTCTTGAAGAATTTTCCACAATTTGTTGTGATCCACATAATCAAAGGCTTTAGCATAGCTAATGAAGCAAAACTAGATTTTTTCCTGGATTTCTTTTGCTTTTTCTATTATCCAATGGATGTTGGCAATTTGGTCTCTGGTTCCTCTGCCTTTTCTACATCTAGCTTGAACGTCTGGAAGTTCTCAGTTCATGTACTGTTGAAGCCTAGCTTGGAGAATTTTGAGTGTGCTTTGCTAGAATGTGAAATGAATGCAATTGTGAAGTACTTTGAACATTCTTTGGCATTGCCCTTCTTTGGGATTAGAATGAAAACTGACCTTTTCCAGTCCTGTGGCCACTGCTGAATTTTCCAAACTTGCTGGCATATTAAGTGCAGCATTTTCACAGCATCATCTTTTAGGATTTGTAATAGCTCAGCTGGAATTCCATCCTCTCCACTTGCTTTGTTCATAGTAATGCTTCCTAAGGCCCACTCAACTTCACATTCTAGGATGTCTGGCTCTGGGTAAGTGATCACACCATCCCAGTCATTAAAATATTTTTTGTATAATTCTTCTGTGTATTCTTGCCACCTCTTCTTAATATATCTGCTTCCATTAGATCTATACCATTTCTGTCCTTTATTGTGCCCATCTTTCCATGAAATGTTCCCTTGCTATCTCTAATTTTCTTTAAAGGTCTCTAATTTTCCCCATTTTATTTTTTTTCTCTATTTCTTTGCATTGTTCACTTAGGAATATATAGAAATTAGTCTATTTAAATGACCCAAAGGATTTTACACTGAAGCATTCACAGACCTCTGCTAGCTCTGAAAACTCAAACTGTTCCAGCTGATATTTGCACAGTGTCTTAGAGAAGGAAGCATATATTTCAGGACTAACTGGCTAACAGTATTTGAGTCACAATAAAAGGAAAACTAAGAAAATAAGTTACATGCAATTTTTTAATATGTATTTTAATTGGAGGCTAGTTACTTTACAGTATTTTGGTGGTTTTTGTCATACATTCACATGAACCAGCCATGGGTGTACACGTGTTCCCCATCCTGAGCCTTCCTCCCCGCCTAATTTTTTCTAATGAAAAAGGAAATAGCTGTAATTGCAGAGGCAGCATCTCTGTGTTTGGTACTCAGACATTATCCTCATGATGGAGGATGTGAAATGTTAGTAATTACTAGGATATAGTATCTTGATATTCCCTCCCTCTCTCTTTTCAAATCATACTGTTCATTATGAATCCAAATGTAACTAAAATCACAAAGGGATAAGAGACAATAGACTCTCTTTACACTTTGCATACTTCATCTTAAAAAATAAACAAAATATGAATGATGAACTTATCTGTGACATAAATATGTGGTATCTGGAAGAAACAGAACAAATAGATGTCAGCACATTCCTAGAGTGTTCCTGATGCTAGTTCAACCAATGTCTATGGCTAAGGTTGATATATTACCTGAAAAGGAATTGCTTCATCATCTCCACGATTTAAAATTAGAGCATTTGAAGTAAAACTAGGATCTTCAAGGTGGAACAGAGCTTGGTTGTGATGTGAAGGAGTTTACACAGCCAAGAGAAATTTGGAAGTCGGTGTTCCCCACCCATCTTTTGTGTGTGCAGGCATATGCACTCAATCGTGTCCGACTCTTTGCAACCCCATGGACTGTGGCCCACCAGGCTCCCCTCTCCATTGAATTTTCCTGGCAAGAGTACTGGAGTGGGTTGCCATTTCCTACTCCAGGGGATCTCCTGATCCGGGGATTAAACCATCATCTCTTATTTCTCCTGCATTGGCAGGTGGATTCTTTATGAGTGGCACCACCTGCGAATCACCTAGAGGTTGCCATTTACTGGAGTATTTATGCTCTATATCCACAATGTAGGTTAGGAGCCCCTCTCTGAAGATGGATGTTCTTGTTGTCTTAGGGTCTCCAGGGTCCCCCTGTCTGGAAGTAGGTAAGCCTGTGGCCATGCCCCACTTCTACAGCAGAGTATCCTAAGTGAAATTTGAGTGTCTTCAGTAAAATCTTGTCTGATTTTTATCTTCCTAGGATGCTTCATATTTTCTAGTTGCATTCTTTGTATTTCCATATTTTCAATTCTATCTACGAATCTTAGGAATTTGGTTAGTAAATGGAAGTCTGCCATAGAAGCCCAAGTTTCTAGTATTCTTTAGTCACCTAAGGGAAAGTCATTCAGGTAAACAGTGGATAACTACAAAACTACAATGAGATAAGAAGCCATTTAATGGTATATTCAGGTAATAAGAAGGCGAAATGCTGAAGAATCAATGCCTCGAACTGTGGTGCTGAAGTAGACTCCTGAAAGTCCCTTGGACAGCAGGGAAATCAAACCAGTCAATCTGAAGGAAGATCAACCCTGAATATTCAGTGGAAGGGCTCATGCTGAAGCTGAAGTTCCAGTATTTTGGTCATCTGTTGCAAACAGGAGACTCATTGGAAAAGTCCTTGATGCTGGGAAAGATTGAGGGCATAAGAAGAAGAGGGCATCAGAGGACTAGATGGCTGGACAGCCTCACCAATGCAATGAACATGAACTTGGGCAAACTCCAGGAGATGATGAGGGACAGGGAGGCCTGGCGTGCTGCAGTCCATGGGATCACAAAGAGTCAGACATGACTGGGCAACTGAACAACAACAGCAGCAAGATATATAAAAGATTATTTTCTATTTTTAGTTATGATTGATCTTCAAAAATATTCTTGGTATCAGTTCTATAAGACAGAACATTCATATTTTCATTATCTAAACAGTGTGGTTTATTTTAGACCCTGTGGTGATTTTATAAATTACTAAATGTTATGATTATATGATGAGAAAAAGAATTTTACTTAGAAATTACTCTGAAATTGTTTTATGTCTTTGCATGAAAATGATAAATGTGATTTTAATGGAAGCTAAATCCAAGAATAATTTCTAAGTCAACAAACATCATTATTATGGCAAAATAATATTATGTGATTAGGTACAGTGTATAATATATAATATTAGAACAAAAGGTGACAATATTGAATTTCTACATTAAACATACTTTCACATATATACATATTAATATATTGTTTGTGTATTAGTGTTCTCCAGAAAAACAAAACCAGTAGTGAAAGGTTGTTGCTGACCCATGAAAAGATGCTGGGATTCTTGGCCTCCAGGAGAAAAAGTTCAATCTGGGGCCAGAGACGAGGCTTGATGACTCAGAGTTTTGTGCAATAGAGTTTTATTAAAGTATAAAAGGGATAGAGAGAGCTTCTGACACAGACATCAGAAGGGGGCAGAAAGATGCCCCCTTGCTAGTGTTAGCAATGGAGTTATATACCTTTTAATTAGTTATTACAATGAATCAAATGAATGTCTCAAGTTTGTGAAGATTTTACCAGACCTACTCCCACAATTTACATTTTAGGATAACAAGATTAGAATTTAACAATAGAAAGATCCTCCAGACCAACTCCCATAATATACATTCTAAAATATCAGGATTAGTCAGATGGTTTTCAGGAAGGAGAAACAGTCCTCAAGCAGGACATATTGTTGCATAATCCCTAGTACAGAGTTTAAACTGAGTTGTGTAATTGACTAAGACTAAGGAATGACCAACCTTGACAGCATATTAAAAAGCAGAGACATTACTTTGCCAACAAAGGTCCATCTGGTCAAGGCTATGGTTTTTCCAGTGGTCATGTATGGATGTGAGAGTTGGACTATGAAGAAAGCTGAGCATGGAAGAATTGATGCTTTCGAACTGTGGTGTTGGTGAAGACTCTTGAGAGTCCCTTGGACTGCAAAGAGATCCAACCAGTCAATCCTAAAAGAGATCAGTCCTGGGTGTTCATTGGAAGGACTGATGCTGAAGCTGAAACTCCAATACTTTGGCCACCTCATGGGAAGAGTTGACTCATTGGAAAAAACCCTGATGCTGGGAGGGATTGAGAGCAGGAGGAGAAGGGGATGGCAGAGGATGAGATGTCTGGATGGCATCACTGACTCGATGGACATGACTTTGAGTAAACTCCAGGAGTTGGTGATGGACAGGGAGGCCTGGCGTGCTGTGATTCATGGGGTCGCAAAGAGTCGGACATGACTGAGCGACTGAACTGAACTGAATGAAGGAATGTAGAGGGGAAAAAAAAAAAAGTTCATCCTTTTCTCCTTCCTGAGAATTCCAGACCTCTTTCTCCTCCCTGGGGACCCTGGACTTCTTATCAATTTGCCTAGGAATTGACTCTCTCAGTAGGATATATGTATATATATTTGAGCTGTTGCAGTGCTATGATTTGAGGACAGTGTCTACAAAATATGCTTTCTCTAAAGGCCCATATTAATCACTGTTGGAATCATCCATTTTGTACTGTGAAGGTGTTTACAGGTACAGAAGAATACAAATGCAAACAGATCCCCATAAGTAGCATGTTAATAAAATACACTGGAAGATTTTTTCTTCTTTTTTACTTGATAAAAGCTGTTACGTTTGAGTCTTACTAAGTCATTGCAATTTCCTTTCTAGAAAAATAGATCATATATAACCATTTCATTTACAAGGACTCTGAGACTCAAGAGAGCAAAGTGAAAGTGAAATTGAAAGTCACTAGTCCTATTTGACTCTTTGCGACCCCTTGGAATTCTCCAGGTCACAATATTGGAGTGGGTAGCTATTCCCTTCTCCGCGGGATCTTCCCAAACCAGGGACTAAACCCAGGTCTCCCACGTTACCAGATTTTTTGCCAGTTCAGTCACAAAGGAAGCCTAATCCCAAACCAGGGAGCCTTCAGGGTCAGGCCAGACATACCCAGCTCCTCTGATAAATGCAGGAGCACATCTTCCTTGTAGTAGCCCACTTCTTCTTTCAGATTGCAAGGGTTCACTTGTATATTTCCCATTCCATTAACATTTACTCTTCTATCACATAAACCCACTGTTGTCTTTTAAAAGACCAAGGATATGAGAAAAGAGAATACCTAAGTAGACAGAGAATACCTAACTCAGCAGTGGCCACAGGACTGGAAAAGGTCAGTTTTCATTCCAATCCCTAAGAAAGGCAATCCCGAAGAAAGCTCAAATTACTGCACAATTGTATGCATCTCACACGCTAGTAAAGTAATGCTCAAGATTCTCCAAACCAGGCTTCAGCAATACGTGAACCGAGAACTTCCAGATGTTCAACCTGGTTTTAGAAAAGGCAGAAGAACCAGAGATCAAATTGCCAGTATCCACTGGATCATCAAAAAAGCAAGAAAGTTCCAGAAAAACATCTATTTCTCCTTTATTGACTACGCCAAAGCCTTTGACTGTGTGGATCACAATAAACTGTTGAAAATTCTGAAAGAGATGGGAATACCAGACCACCTGACCTGCCTCTTGAGAAACCTGTATGCAGGTCAAGAAGCAACAGTTAGAACTGGACATGAAACAACAGACTGGTTCCAAATAGGAAAAGGAGTATGTCAAGGCTGTATATTGTCACCCTGATTATTTAACTGCTATGCAGAGTACATCATGAGAAATGCTGGGCTGGAAGAAGCACAAGCTGGAATCAAGATTGCCGGGAGAAATATCAATCACCTCAGATATGCAGATGATACCATCCTTATGGCAGAAAGTGAAGAGGAACTAAAAAGCCTCTTGATGAAAGTGAAAGAGGAGAGTGAAAAAGTTGGCTTAAAGCTTAACATTCAGAAAACTAAGATCATGGCACCTGGTCCCATCACCTCATGGGAAATAGATGGGGAGACAGTGGAAAGAGTGTCAGACTTTATTTTTGGGGGCTCCAAAATGACTGCAGATGGTGATTGTAGCCATGAAATTAAAAGACGCTTACTCCTTGGAAGGAAAGTTATGACCAACCTAGACAGCATATTAAAAAGCAGAGACATTACTTTGCCAACAAAGGTCCGTCTGGTCAAGGCTATGGTTTTTCCAGTGGTCATGTATGGATGTGAGAGTTGGACTGTGAAGAAAGCTGAGCGATGAAAAATTGATGCTTTTGAACTATTGTGTTGGAGAAAAAACTCTTGAGAGTCCCTTGGATTGCAAGGAGATCCAACCAGTCCATTCTGAAGGAGATCAGTCCTGGGTGTTCATTGGAAGGACTGATGCTGAAGCTGAAACTCCAATACTTTGGTTACCTCATGTGAAGAGTTGACTCATTGGAAAAGACCGTGATGCTGGGAGGGACTGAGAGCAGGAGGAGAAGGGGACGACAGAGGATGAGATGGCTGGATGTCATCACCGACTCGATGGGCATGAGTTTGAGTAAACTCCGGGAGTTTGTGATGGACAGGGAGGCCTGGCGTGCTGCGAATCATGGGGTCAGAAAGAGTCGGATACGACTGAGCAACTGAACTGAACTGAAATAGACAGAGTTTTTAATCATATTTCAGTAGTGAAGGGCTTAGAAGTTTAATAGGTTAGTGTTGTTATTGTTTTGGCTTGAGCAGTTCAGGGGTATATGAAGCATGTGCAGACAAAAAATCAGGTGCAAAATCACTTCAAAATATCTGCTCTCATTGGACCAAATCTAACTGATTCTGCATATTAATAGATGCAAAGTTCTCGGAAATACTCAAGTCAATTGGTGTGATTTAAGCTTCATTTAAACTGTTCCCTAAGGTGAGAGGTCTCCTCTTTATGTCTGTTCTGGAGATTACTATATATTTTTTATAAACCTGAGACTGGCATTATCTTAAAAAGCTTAAAAGGATGCTATTAAATGCTATTGGACTTGAAGGGCTTAAGATAATTGTCTATCATCATTTCCTTTAAACTGTAGTGTATGTTTTAATTTATATGATAGAGCTTGGGGAAAAGATGAAACAATAGATGCAATTCTTGGCACATCAATTAAGAGGAATAAATTACATTTAATGTTAATTTTATAAGGGTATGCTCTTATCCTAAAACAGAAAATTATTTAGATCTAAAAATTTTTAGTAGTTTGCACTTTAAATATTCTATTTGTGATGTAATCATAATCAGCATGGTAATAAAGGTTTAAATTCCAGTCATCTAGTATAATAAACATTTTTTTTCTGTCCATAAATTTTTGATCATTTTTAATATTTCACAAAATAAGACAATCTAATAGCCACTTTTTAGTAGACAATGAAGGGATAGATAAGATGTAAACTTGGCTTTGTAGTTTAAATGGGTAAAAATATTAAAATTGATAAATTTGAGTGGGTTAAATATCCTTACAGAAATTTTGTTTTTTATTCTTATGGCCTACTTAGCTAAATTCACATCTTGAGGTCATTTAATTTAGCAAACTTCAAATTGAGGGTTTTTTTTTTTTTTTAAAGCATCTGTAGCTATTCTTCCATTTGTTTAAGTAAAAAAAAATAAGTAAACTTAAAAATCTTCTTATATGGATTACCACTACCATTTAGAGTATGTAACAAGCAGAATAAGCTACCAATCATAGTATTTAAAAACAGTCAGAGGAAAAAAAAAGAAAAAAAAACAGTGCTGAAGACCCAAAGATCTCATAAAGAAAGTTCTGGGTAGATACAATTCCTTTCTAAAGACAAAGAGACCCATGACTATGTTCACATGTGTTTGCTAGAAGGAAAAATCTACCACAGAGAGAAATAAGGAAAAATAAGCTGATTTTTCAATGAACCAGTGGTAGCATATACATTATGCTTGCTGAAATGACAAGCATCCCAGATCCAAGTGAGTCTGCTGGTACTCACACACCCATGCTCCTGTGGGCTTGCACCAAGAGCCCAGGGAGGCAAACCCAAAGCTAGCAGCAAGACAGGGGGCTGAGACACACCCTCCTGGTTTGCACAGGGTTTTCTCAATTTTCTTGGACTCCAAAATCACTGCAGATGGTGACTGCAGCCATGAGATAAAAAGATGCTTACTCCTTGGAAGAAAAGTTATGACCAACCTAGACAGCATGTTAAAAAGCAGAGACATTACTTTGCCAACAAAGGTCCATCTAGTCAAGGCTATGGTTTTTCCAGTGGTCAGGTATGGATGTGAGTGTTGGACTGTGAAGAAAGCTGAGCACCGAAAAATTGATGCTTTTGAACTGTGGTGTTGGAGAAGACTCTTGAGAGTCCCTTGGACTGCAAGGAGATCCAATCAGTCCATCCTAAAGGAAATCAGTCCTGAATGTTGATTGGAAGGACTGATGTTGAAGCTGAAACTCCAATACTTTGGCCACCTAATATGAATAACTGACTCGCTGGAAAAGACCCTGATGCAGGGAAGGATTGAAGGCAGGAGGAGAAGGGGATGACAGAGGATGAGATGGTTGGATGGTATCACCAACTCAATGGAGATGAGTTTGAATAAACTCCGGGAGTTGGTGATGGACAGGGAGGCCTGGCGTGCTGCAGTCCATGGGGTCACAAAGTCAAACACGACTGAGCGACTGAACTAAACTGAACTTCCCAAGTACAAGCAGCAGCTTTCTGAAGAGTACTTCAGAACTTCACCACACATATGGCAGGAAACTACCAATGAACCCCACAGGGCAGAACTGCTCAGAGGCACTCTGAACCCTCACCAAGTGCACTGTAACTGTCCAAAACTGGAGTCTAGGAAGTCAGTGAAGCCAGAGCAGGAGTGATCTTAGGGGCAGGATTTCAGATCAAAAGAGTCCCCCAGAACACAAAAGTATGAAAACAAACTGTAAAATAGAATAAATATCCCCAGAGTTAGAAAATTGCTGGTTAGAGTGTAGTCATAAAGAGATCTGGGTCTCAGCAGTGTTCATGTTCTGTTTTGCTGAAGGATAAATCACCTCACTCTCCCAAGACTTTGAAACAAATGGTCAACTGGACCTATCTAAAACTGCAACAAACAGGACACTTCTGTACTTCCATACCCAACTGTGGTGCCCCAGTGTGCAACATTCTAGGCACAGATGTCATTACTTCCGCTTCTACTGATCTTTCATTCACAATGTGTACCATACAATACAAGTAATATATGAGAAATGCAGAGAAGCATGTGAACCCATTGGATGAGTCAAAAAGAATCAACAGAAACAAATATAGAGAAACTGAGAATTTGGAATTATAAAATAAGGACTTTAAATGACTATTCAAAAGTGTTGAAGGAGACAATGGAAAATATAGATACTATGCATGAACAAATACATTATTTTAGCAGAAATTGAAGTTAATTTTTTAAAAATTCAAATAGAAATGGTAGAAAATATATTGCAGTTGAAACAAAGTATTCATTTAGTGTGCAACAAGAAAAATATACATCAAAGGAAAAGAAATCAGTAACCTAGAAGGCAACTTAGTTTTTTTGTTCCAATGGAATACAAATAGCCAAAGGGAGGGGGGGACACACACATACAGAGCATCTGAGATTTGCCCATTAACCAGTTTAATTTTGAATAGTTCAACTGAAGTAACCTCTCTTTATTATTGAATTTATAATTTCATCCTTTTTTGTTATTTTTTACATAATGCATTAATATGATCATAATGGTGAAATGGAACTGTAGATATGATGAACTTGATATTTACTGATAATTTGTTATCTCTTTTCAATTTTGGTTTCAATACCACCAAATGTGACAGAAATAGAAAAAAATCTGTAGAGACAGAAAAATACCAAATCATATTTTTAAAATATTTTACAAATATGATGAAACTTTTCAAATTAATTTTCTTTGCCAAGTATTTTTTGTGTATTTTTGTTCATGCATATTTCCATGTATATTTGAATAGGATTTTCCTTGTGGTACATCACAGTTGATACATAGGATTGTTTTCTTGGGATTTTTTAAGTTGGGTAAAACCCAAATTGATCCTGAATTTAACTATTCCCTAAGCCCTTCAGTTATCTGTGTTTTATTAAAGTTAATTTATTAAGTGTCTTTGCTGTTCAGTCACTAAGTCACATCAGACTCTTTGCAACCCCATGGATGGCAGCATGTCAGGCTCCTCTGCCCTATCCCATGATTTTGCTCAAATTCATGTCCATTGTGTCGGTGATGCTATTGAACCATCTCATCCTCCACCAGCCTCTTCTCCTTTTGCCTTCCAATCTTTCCCAGCATCAGGGTCTTCTCCAATTCGTTGGCTCTTCCCATCAGGTGGCCAAAGTATTGGAGCTTCAGCTTTGTCATCAGTCCTTCCAGTGAATATTCAGGGTTGATTTCTTTTAGGATTGACCGTTTTGATCTCTTAGCAGTCTGAGGGACTCTCTAGAGTCTTCTCCAGGTCAACAATTGAAAAGCATCAATTTTTCAGCACTTAGCCCTCTTTATGGTCCAACTCTTTGTGGTGGTGTTTTTCAGTTGTTCTGTTATGTCAGACTCTACAACACCATGGACTGCAGCACACCAAGCTTCCCTGTCCTTTACCATCTCCTGGAATTTGCTCAAACTCAAGTCCATTGAGTTGGTAATGCCATCCAACTATCTTGTCCTCAGTCACCCCCTTCTCCTGCCTTCAGTCTTTTCTAATGAGTTGGCTCTTTTCATCAGGGTCTTTTACAATGAGTCAGCTCTTCACATCAGGGGGCAAAGTGTTTTAGCTTCAGCTTCATTCCTTCCAATGAATATTCAGGGTTGATTTCCTGTAGGGCTGACTGGTTTGATCTCCTTTCAGTCCAAGGGACTCTCAAGAGTCCTCTCTAGCACCACAGTTCAAAAGCATCAATTCTTAAGTGCTCGACATTCTTTATGGTCCAACTCTCACATCCATACATGACGACTGGAAAACCATAGCTTTGACTAGATGGACCTTTGTTGGCAAAGTAATGTCTCTGCTTTGTAATATGCTGTCTAGATTTCTAATGGCTTTCCTTCCAAGGAGCAAGCATCTTTTAATTTAATGGCTGCAGTCACTGTCCACAGAGACTTGGTAGCCCAAGAAATTAAAATTTGTCACTTCTTCAATTTTCCCCCTTCTATTTGCCATGATGTGATGGGACTGGATAACATGACCTTAATTTTTTAATGTTGAGCTTTAAGAAAACTTTTTTACTATCCTTTTCCACCCTCATCAAGAGACCTTTTAGTTCATCTTCACTTTTTGCATATCTGAGGTTGTTCATATTTCTCCTGGTAATCTTGATTCCAGCTTGTGAGTCATCTAGCCTGGCATTTCATATGATGTACTCTGCATATGAGTTAAATAAGCAGGATGAAAATATACAGTCTTGTCATACTCCTTTCCCAATTTTGAGCCAGTTTATTGTTACATGTCCAATTCTAACCTTTTCCTCTTGAATCATATATAGGTTTCTCAGGAGACAGGTAAGATGTTCTTGTACTCCCATGTCTTTAAGAATTTTCCACAGTTTGTTGTGATCCACACATAAGAGTCTTTAGCATAGGTAGAGGTAGAAGTAAATGTTTTTTTCTGGAATTCTCTTGCTTTCTTCATGATCCAGTGAATGTTGGCAACTTGCTCTCTGGTTCCCCTGCCTTTTCAACATCCAGCTTGTGCATCTGGAAATTCTTGGTTTACATACTGCTGAAGCCTAGCTTGAAGGATTATGAGAAAAACTGCTAGCTTGTGAAATGTGTGCAATTGTACGGTATTTTAAACATTCTTTGGCATTGCCCTTCTTTGGGATTGGAATAAAAATGGAACTTTTCCAGTCCTGTGGCCACTGCTGAGTTTTCCAAATTTTCTGGCATATTGAGTGTGGCACTTTCACAGCATCATCTTTTAGGATTTGCAATAGCTCAGCTGGAATTCCATCATCTCCATGAGCTTTGTTCACAGTAATGCTTTCTATAGCACACTTGACTTCACCCTCCAGGATATGACTCTAAGTGTGTGACCACGCCATCCTGGTTAGCCAGGTCATTAAGACCTTTTTTGTACCATTCTTCTTTGTTTCTTGCACCTGTTCTTAATCTTTTCTGCTTCTGTTAGATCCTTATCATTTCTGTCCTTTATCATGCCCATTCTTGTGTGAAATTATACATTGATATCTCTAGTTTTCTTGAAGTGATTTCTAGTCTTTACCATTCTATTGTTTTCCTCTATTTCTTTAGTCGTAGTGTTAGTTTCTCAGTCATGTCTGACTCTTTTGACCACATGGACTGTAACCTGCCAGCCTCCTCTGTCCATGGGATTCTCCAGGCACAAATACTGGAGTGGATTGCCATTTCCTTCTTCAGAGGATCTTCCCAACCCCTGGATTGAACCAGGGTCTTCTGCACTACAGGCAAATTCTTTACCAACTGAGCTACGGGGAAGTCCCTTCTATTTCTCTGCATTGTTCATTTAAGAAGGCCTTCTTATCTCTCCTTGCTATTTCCTGGAATTCTGCATTCAGTCAGGTATATCTTTCCATTTCTCCCTTGCCTTTCACTTCCCTTCATTCCTCAGCTATTTTTAAAGTCTCCTCAGACAACCAGTTTGCCTTCATGCATTTCTTTTTTTCTTTGCAATGATTTTGGTCATTGCCTCTTGTACAATGTTATGTACCTCCATCCATAGTTCCTCAGGAACTCTGTCTACCAGATATAATCCCTTGAATCTATTCATCACCTGCACTATATAATCATAAAGGATTTGATTTGGGTCATACTTGAATGTCCTAGTAGTTGTTATACTTCCTTCAATTTAAGCCTGAATTTTGCAATAAGAAGCTCGTAATCTGAGCCACAGTCAACTCCAGATCTTATTTTTGCTGACTGTGTTGAACTTCTCTATCTTTGACTGTAAAGAATAGAATCAAATCTGATTTCAGTATTGACCATCTGGTGATGTCCATGTGTAGAGTTTTCTCTTGTGTTATTGGAAGAGGGTGTTTGCTATGACCAGTGTGTTCTCTTGGCAAAACTCTGTTAGCTGTTGCCCTCCTTCATTTTGTACTCCAAGGCCAAACTTACCTGGTATTTTGGGTTATCTCTTGACTTCCTACTTTTGCATTCCAATCACCTATAGTGAAAAATAATTTATTTTTATTTTTTTAATTTTCTTTTTGGTGTTAGTTCTAGAAAGCATTGTATGTCTTCATAGATCTGGTCAACTACAGCTTCTTTAACATCAGCAGTTTTGGCATAGACTTGAATTAGTGTGATATTGAATGGTTTGCCTTGGAAATTATCCAAGATCATCCTGTCATTTTTGAGACTGCACCCAAGTACTGCATTAAGGAGTCTTGTTAACTATAAGGGCTACTCTATTTCTTCTATGGGATTTTTGCCCATAGTATTAGATATTATAGTCAATTGAATTAAATTTGCCCACTTCCATCCATTTTAGTTCACTGATTCATAAGATGTTAATGTTCAGTCTTATCATCTTCTGCTTGTCCAAATCCAATTTACCTTGATTTATGGCCTTAAACTTCCAGGTTCCTATGCACTATTGTTCTTTACAACAGTGGCCTTTGCTTCCACCATCAGACACATCCACAACCGGGTATCATTTCCACTTTGGCCCAGTTGCTTCATTCTTTCTAGAGCTATTAGTAATTGCCCTCCACCCTTCCCAAGTAGCATATAGCATATTGGACACTTTGTGACCAGGGTGGGGGAGGTGCTTATATATCTGTGTCATATATTTTTGCCTTTTCATACTGTCCATGGAGTTTTCTCAGCAAGAATAATGGAGTGAGTTGTCATTCCCTCCTCCAGTGGACCATGTTTTGGGAGAACTCTTCATGATGACTCATCTGTCTTGGGTGATCCTGCACTGCATGGCTTATAGCTTAATTGAGTTATGCGAGTTCCTTCACCACGACGAGGCTGTGATCCATGAAGGGGTTATTAAGTGTACCTCTATGTATATTTGTGGTAGTGACTGGATAATTTCTTAATCCTACTAACCTATGTCTTAGATAATATGCATACCAATTTTAGACCTAACCCTAAAAAACACCTGCCTCATTATCATTTGATCTCATCCCCTGTCTAGTGACTGGACAAAGTAAAAGCATTTGCTAATCTGGGCCTGACCAAAATGGGTTAAAATTGCCTGACCCCAACTTCCGTTTCATCATTTACACTCAGAACCAATTAGAATTGATGTTAATGAGAAGTCACAATTCCCTGAATTAAATCACTGGAACTCAGTGCATATCTATTACAGCGGCTTGTGATCTCCTAACCAGTATAACAGTTTATAATTTATATTTCCATATGATAAAATAAAGAACATGTCATGAACGGACAAGTTTAGGACTTCCCTGGTAGCTCAGTTGGTAAAGAATCAGCCTGCAATGCAGGAGATCTGGGTTCAATTCCTGGGTGGGGAAGACCCCCTGGAGAAGGGATAGGCTACCCACCCCAGTATTCTTGGGCTTCCCTGGTGGCTCAGATGATTAAGAATCCTCCTGCAATGTGGGAGACCTGGGTTCGATCCTTGGGCTGGGAAGATCCCTGGAGGAGGGCATGGCCGCCCCCTCCAGTATTCTTGCCTAGAGAATCCCCATGGACAGGGGAGCCTATTGAACTACAGTCCATGGGTTCACAAAGAGTTGGACACGACTGAGCTACTAAACACAGCACAGCACAATAGAAAAGTTTAAAAAAGGAAACATGGCGTTCCTTCTCAATTTCTGCTTTTTTGTGGAAATCTTGATATAGTTTTATTATAATTCTGTGTTAATCATGCTTTTTGTTTAAGTGTCTCCTTGTTCTACCAGTGTTATCCCATTTTGCAAGGGTAGAAATGCTCTTTATATCTCATATGGTGCTTAGCAAAGTGTTACATATAACTTCTGGTAAAATACATATTGTTCTTACAAAATAAATTAATAAATACTTGCATTTATAACTTATTTAACTGACCATGTTGATATATTCCATTTTTGTAGGAAGCATCACAAAAGTCCCTGAACATATTTATACATTTACATCATCTTACTTGATAGAAAAAGCTCAAAAACAGACATGTCAAGTTAAAGCAAACCACACACAGAAAGAAAGAAGAATGGCAATAATCTTTGGTAATTTTTTGATTGAATAATCAAACATTTATTAGAAGACTTCTATATTTAAGATATCATGTGATGTGGTGGTTATAAAAAGATACAAACTTATCTTTCCTGATGCTCTATTCTAGTTAAAAATTAAGTGAAAATTACAGTGAAAACCACATTAATAGAGAAGTGATATTATAAGCAAATCACATACTAAGAATGGAGGACTAAAACCATAAACTACTCTAAACTGCTCATGGTATGAAGATAGCTTAAAACAAAATCTCAGAAAAATTATTTTTTGTGGATTTTGAGACATTCTGGCCAAGAAAAGGAGGTGGGGGTGGGGGTGGTTGAGCTTTTTCCCAAATGGAAGAGGTAGCTGTGAAAAGGCATGAAAATATGAGCAAAGCAACGCCTCTTCAAGGAAGGACAATATTTCAGAAATTAGCAAAAACTTGTGTTAGGCAGGGTCTAACCCTGAAGTGCTAAGGAGATCATTCAAAGTTTATGGACTTTAACCAAAAAGCTGTGTATTAGATGTCATTGGCATATTTCAGTCTGTTACGCGACATGATCACTTTCACCACTTCTCACTGTGTCCGCCAGCCCTGTTACCAACCATGACAATCTCATTAGAGGAATCAAAAGCTTCCTAGCTGTTGTCTGTTGTTAATTTCATTTCCCTGCAGTCTATTTTTATGTAGCAAGCATGGTATTTCACAGTAGCTTTAGTGTGATAATGTTTCTCCCATGCTTAAAAATTTCCAGAAGATCACAGTGAAATCAGAAAATAAAAGTCAAATTTGTTTCCATGACCTACATGAGTGGGATGCTGTCTACCTCCCTAGGGCCACATCCTACAACTACTCATTTCCTATTTTATTGCTGCACTGGGCTACCTTCTCTTTTTTAAATTAAAAAAAAAAAAATCTTTTTTTTTTTTTCTCTCAGGTATCATATTCACAGATTGAATAAAAGATTCTTCTAAGTTCATAGCACCTTTTAATCACTGGAGTCTATGCTAAGTCTATGATTGATTTTTAATCATTTATTCAGTCACTATACTCTTTCAGTTTTATAGCCATCACCTAGTATCCTGTCCTTGTATAAAAATAACCATTCTCATGTGTTTTTCTAATATTGTATTCTTGCAAAAGGGGATTTCTTATCTTGAGCACATATTTTTGTTGTTATTTCTGTACATTTTGTTTTGCTATATATGTTATACTTCTTTCAGTAATAAATTTCTTTTTTAAGATCCATTCATGCTGCTAATTGTGCATCTAATCTATTACCCCAGGCAATAGACATGTTCCTTCTTTCTTTCATGGGGGCTTCCCAGGTTAAACATGGTAAAGAATATACCTGCCAATGCAGGAGATACAAGAGATGCAGGTTTGGTTCCTGGGTTGGGAAGATCCTCTGGAGTAGGAAATGGCAACCCACTCAGCATTCTTACCTGGTAAATTTCCAATGGACAGAGGAGACTGGTGGGCTACAATGTGACTGCAAAGAGTCAGCCATGACTGAGCATGCACCCAATTCTTTCTTTAACTAAGGTAGAGATTGTTTTTAGCTGTTGTTTCTAGCATATTATGTACCCACTAGTGGTAGTAGACAGGACAGCTTCAATGAGGGAAGAATATTGAGCAAAATTACTTGCTACATGTTATTGGTTGAAAACATATGCTTTTGCTTCAAAATTATAGTGGTCTCCTCTATAAGTTTTCTTTCCAGACTTTCTTCAGACTCAATAGAAAATATGACATTCCACAGAAACTTTGAACCAAATTGGCTATGCTGGATCATAAAATAAGAAAAAAAAAAAAAGCTCACTTTGCATCTTAAACCATTGTAGTGAACACGCCCTCCCAAGAAACCCTGACTGTGGATTGAGGAAAGGATGGCAAGATGGCAGATAAGGGCATTTTGGAAAAGTGAGCAACATTCCATGTAACTTTCTTACACTTTGGCACATGTATATCCTAGGTCTCTATAAAGCAGATCTGTTTAATGAGAAAATGATACTAGGAATGCCTTAATTTACAGCTTTGTTGGTCAGATTATTGACAATTCATAGTGGAAAGCTGGGGTCCCAGTTTCATGTTTCACTTCATGATCAGGCATGTAGTCTCCACAAAGATCCCTTGGAGAAGGGAATGGCTCCCCACTTCAGTATTCTTGCCTGAAGAATCCCATGGACATAGGAGCCTGGTGGGCCACAGTCCATGGGGTCTCAAAGAGTTGGACATGCACACAGAGTCTGGTAGAAAACCAAGAATTATTTTCTATCTCTAGCAAATACATCTTACTAAACAATCTACAAAATATGAGTCATTTCTTTCTCTGAGTTTCTGTTTAGAAAATGAGGATAATTCCATCAACATAATCGACCAGTGCGGTGGCCTTTGGGAGGGTGAGATAATCCATGTTCCTGCAGAATAAACTGTAACCAATATTGAATAACTGATATAATATGAAGCAGGATGATCAGAGTCGACCACTGCCTCTGCTGCTCTCTCTTGCACTGGGGTAGGTTTTTAAAGCAATGGTCATATTAAGAGTTGCCTAGGGCCAGCTGGGGGCTCTATAATAAATTCAGGTAACAATAATACACCTGGAAGGATAGGTGTTATCATGATTTATGTCTACTTACTGTAACAATTCATCAACTCAATGTATTTCAGAATATCCAAAATAAGAACATTATACATTCAGTTAACTGATATTTACTAGGACTTTAGTGGTGGGAATAGTGTGTTACTGCCTCCAAACTTGGAAACCATCCAAAAATAAAGGACAAATTTATTGTCAGGCTTAAACACCGTGGGCTGCCCTAGCCTGTGTGGTCTAGAAGTGTCCCTAAAGGATAGGGTTTCTGGTGGGTTCAGCTCTTCCTCCTGGGATTCAACTAGGAATGTGAGGCATAGAGTTTCTTCTCATATATCCTTCAGCACATGACCTGTGCTTACATTCTATTTAGTTTCCAGTGCCTTCCACCCTATCCCAACTTCACAACAAGAGGAAAGGAAAATAAACTTAATTATATTAAAAATATCATATTGCATTATTTAAAAAGTGTTCTGATCACAGAAAGTAGCCAATAACTATCTTGATCTGCATGCCCATTTTAGAGTTATTCAATCTCTTGATTTACTTATGAATTGTCTTCATGGTGTTTGATTCTCTCCTTTGTCTGAACATAGTGCTAGCAAGTTACTTTTACTTCTTAAGTTTGAAAGATTGGAGACTAAACTCTGAGAATAATAATGACACAGGTGTTAATATTACTTGACTTTAGAGTATTTAATACTTTCAAATAATTGTTGTTTTGTTGTTCAGTTTCTAAGTCATGTCTGACTCTTTGTATGAACTGCAGCATACCAGGTTTCCCTGTCCTTTACTATCTCCTGGAGTTTATTCAAACTCATGTCCATTGAGTTAGTGATGCCATCCAACCATCTCAACCTCTGGTCACCCCTTTCTCCTCTTGCCCTCAATCTTTCCCAGTATCAGGGTCTTTTCCAGTTAGTCAGTTCTTCTCATCAGGTGGCCAAAGTATTGGAGCTTCACTTAGCACCAGTCCTTTCAGTGAATATTCAGGGTTGATTTCCTTTAGGATTGACTGGTTTGATCTTCTTGTTGTCCAAGGGACTCTCAAGAGTCTTCTCCAGCACTGCAGTGCAAAAGGATCAATGCTTTGGTGCTCAGCCTTCTTGATAGTTCAACTCTCACATCCATACATGACTACTGGAAAAATCATTGCTTTGACTATATGGACCTTTGTCGGCAAAGTGATGTCTCTGCTTTTTAATACACTGTCTAGGTTTGTCATGGCTATTCTTTCAAATAATTGTAAAATATGAATTCTGAAGAGGAATAAACATTATGTGACTTTTAATTTTATGAAATCATTTTCTAAAGGGAAATATTTTTAAAAGAAAAAGAAAAATTAATAGATGCATATTTTCACTATATAAAATACCATTGTTTATAGACTATCATCCTACAATAAAATTTTACTAGAAAGAACTTTGTTATAACTTAAAATGGAAAATAATATTTGAGAAGATCATACAGTAACCTATAAAATTAAGCTGGATAAATGTTTCATAACAATGGAATGGCATAAAATCAAGGCTATTTTAGGATGGCCTTTAGAAACACAAACCGGATAAAACAGCAATTTCTTTTGGAAGGAAAATCAAATTCTCCCACTCTAATATAAATGAGCAGAGGATTTCTCCAAAAGCTTTTAATCCACTCCAGCAGTCAATCTTCTTATAGACAGAGCTGTCCTATTATTTAGACATTCTAAGTAAAATTCTACCTGAATTAATGGTGATTGCATTGTAATAAGATAATAAGAACTGGTTTATATGTTTAAATTCTCTTCCTTTAATTGTGGACAGAATGTATGATAAAGTCCATTATGAAACAAAAAAATATTCATAGTACTGGCAAGTCAATTCTAGTCAGGATACATAAATAATTCTTTCTGGCTTAAGGTTCCTAGTATAACCCACTTAGTGTCAATGGGTGGGGATTTGAGAGCACCCCTCCCCTTTATTCAGCTCACTTAAAACAACTCAAGAAAAAATATTCTTTAATCTTGGCTGTTGAGTCCACACCATGTGACCTGATTATTCTTTATTTCAACCTCAATCGCTCCATTTCCCTCAACCCATGCCCATGCTCTTGCCTCAGGATTTAAGAATCAGTCATTTCCAAGTAGCATGTAATTATGCTACTTGATGTACTGGGTTTGTATTAATATTTTATGGGTGAGGAATAGGGGAGGGGCAACAGTCTCTTACACTGGCCCACCTCCAGGTGATTTATCTTGATGTATTTTAACTCTGTGGCCTTATTTTAAAATGGTCCCTGTTGAATTTGCCCCGCTCCAAATTTTCTACTTTTATTCAGTTTTCCATGAAAAAGGAGTTTGTAAAACAGCTGTCTCACCATATGTTTTACATAAATTGAGTTAAAAAAAAAACTTTATGAAAGGAACTGCATTTCTGATATATCAGAAAATATACTTCACTTTTCTAAAAGCTCTGATTTGTATTATTCCTTAACATAAAGAAAAAATCTCACTGTTCTTCAAATTTCTTGAGTCATGTTCTACTAATCTTTCTTTTGACTGTTTATATGTGTCTCTCAGAATATGTCAGTTAATATCAGTCCATGTGATAGTGAAGAACCGGACACAACTGAGTGACTGAACAACAAAAATCAATCTGTTCAAATAATTTTCTCACTTCAATTATGATATTTTAATCATTCATGTCTGACTCTTTTCGACCCCATGGACTGTGGCCCACCAAGTTTCTCTTCCATGGAATTATCTAGGCAAGAATACTGGTGTGGGTTGCCATTTCCTCCTCCAGCGGATCTTCCCAACCCAGGGATTGAACCTGGGTCTCCTGTATCACAGGCAGATTCTTTAATGCCTGAGCCACCAGAGGAGTCCCCAAACAATAAATGGTTAGATTATATATTATCATTCTTCTCCTCTCCCACAATATACTCAGCATCAAGAAAAATTTACCTGCTGTGCCCTAAGAGTTATCTCTATTTCACACTTACACTGAAGTTGTATATTTTTTGAGTTCTGTATTTTTGAGAAAGAGCTGGGTCCCTATCAGTCTCTACTTACACCCTGGGATTTCAAAGTTGTTATTCTGGTCCCAAGAGTCTATCAGAACAGGAAATTCTACACAGCAAATGCATGTTCTATGCATCACATGCTTTTCTCAGTTCTTTCACCCAAATTCTGACATGATAATTCCTTAATATTTTGTTACCTCTTCATTTCTCATTAAATATTTTTAAAATATATTTTATAAACAACTGTATTGTTTTGTTAATGAGATTTTATTCAAATATTCCAGCCCATAATTTCCTCCCCATCCTCCAAAGAAAGAATATATGCTTCAATTTTACTGGAGGTGTCCAAACAAGAGATGTTGGTAGGCTTGGGATAAGATATTAGCCAAGTGATTTGATTGGGTACTGAATAAATGATGCTTATAGTATTATATGGGGATTGTGGGGAAATAGATGGAGAATAAAGTTTCAATGAAAGTCACTAACACTAAAATCATGTATGTGTGTGTGATATGTGTGTATATATATATATAAATATTTTTCTTCTTTGCATTTGCTTTTTTTCTGAACTCACCCATATTAGGTTTATATTTCATGAGTGTAATGTCTTCTACTATTTTAAGCACACTACTCAGTTTCATGAATTTTTCAACTATGTCCTTTATTGCCTCATGTTATTTTAGGGATTTATTTTTATCTCTTGTTGAAAGAGGGTTTTCCCCTGACGTCTGATTATTCCAGGCTGTTAGATAATATTATGAGCAAAAGGGCTCATTCTGAACCCTCGTTATTTGGATGGAGCTTGTTAGTCATTGATTCTGACTAGTGGATAATGCAGGGGTGGATACATTTCTTCAGGGAGCAGATTTTAATGTCACTATCTGTAGGCTTTCTTTGTGAGCTGGCCATTTCTCCTGGAAAGGAAGGCAGCATTAGGGGAAAGGCCTTACTATTCTGTTTATAGGCTTTCACCTAATCCTGCTGATTTTAATGTGATAGCACACAGTGGTTCTCATCTCCCACTGGTGTCTATGTTATGAATAGAAAATTTTATTTTCAAACTCTTCCTAGGATAAACTTTTGAAGTCCTATTATAGGAAGAAGAAGTTGTATGCCCCAAGAGGTAATGGAAAGAATCTTGACTTCAAGTGGTTCTTATTCACAGTTTTGATCCTTCCATTTTGTATTTTTCCCCACATCTCTGATTCAGTGACTGCTAATAAACTAGTTTGTTAGCTCCTCTGTCCCTGGCATGTCCCAGGCAAGAATACTGGAATGGGTTGCCAGTTTCTCTTCCAGGGAATCTTCCTGACCCAGGGATCAAATCTGCATCTCCTGCATTGGCAGGCACATCCTTGACTACTGAGCCACCTGGAAAGCCCAAATATCCTGCTACAAGACCATAAACTGATCTTAACTGAGTTTTGGAATAAAGATTGCATTTTTCTGGTTTTCCTTGAAAAGCTAATATATTTCCTTTGGAAGTTTTTTCTACCTATATTCTTACCAGTGAGAGGCAGGAGGACATATATGGAATTTTTAAGACATTTGCTTCAAAATTGCTAACTCTACTAGATTAGGGCTTCCCAGGGGGTATTAGTGGTAAAGAACCTGCCTGCCAATGCAAAAGACATAAGAGATTAGGTTTGATCCCTGGGTTGGGAAGATCCCCTGGAGGAGGGCATGGAAACCCACCCCAGTATTCTTGCCTGAGAATCCCATGGACAGAGGAGCCTAGCAGTTTACAGTTCATGGGGTCAGCAAAGAGTTGAACACGACTGAAGTGATTTAGCACTCCCAATAAATTGTCTTTTTGCTATGTTTTTGTTCTGTCTTCTAACCTGTGATGAGTATATGTTGACTGAGATGCCCACAGTCATCTTCGCTCATGAGGGAGACCTGAGGATGGCAGCAAGCCAGTGGGGTGATGAATAAGAAACTTGGAGTCGGAATGTGTAACAGCACCACATAGGATCTCAGCTGCCTACCTCGTGTTTTTTTTTTTTTTTCCATAAAAGAGAAATAAAATTTTATCTTGATTTAGTCATTTTGTTTTTGACTTTTAAAATTATAGTGTATTGAATTTAACAGAATGAAAAATTGCTTTCAATGACATTTGTTGATTCTGATTCCTGAGACATTGCTCAGTTTTGTGACACAAATGTTCTTATTCTTCATGCTGGTTCTCCTGCGTCTTCAGGTTTTTCTTTTATTCTGTTTGCCAAATCAGTTATCTACCAACCATAGTTTTTTCCAACTTTAAACCTTCTATTATTACTGTTTTTTTGGTTGTTTTTGTTTATTGTTTTGCTATATTTTTCTCTGTTATTTCAGTGATATTTAGGGAAGGACGAGGTAAAATATTTAATATGCCATGTTTACTAGTGTTATTGTATTTATAACTTATAAAATATTATCTTAATGAAATAGCAATCTGAGATTGCAATAAGCTATGCAAATGTATACTGTGGTATGCAGAATAATCATCACCACCACCCTACCACTACTCACTACCGGAGCTGTTCATTTCCTAATCCTTGGGGTTATTGACTATGGCATATGATGTGGCAAACGAGAATTAAGACAGTAGATAGAATTGAGATTATGATCAGCTGACCTTCAAACAGAGAGAATATTCTGGATTATAGGGGCAATGTAAAAATAAAGATCAAGAAAATCTGCTGGCCATCACTGGCTTTGAAGAAGAGAAAGAAGGTGAATCACAGGTAGTGTTTGGAAGAAGGAAAGGCAAGAGAACAGGTTCTCAGCCTGCTGACACTTTGACTTTAGTCCACTGGAAAGTACAAAATACATTTTGTTGCTGACAGCCACTAAGTTTGTGGAAGTTTGTTAAGATGGGTTAAGACAGCCCCTAGAGAAAAGCACTGTTTTCTCATTTACTCATACAGACATTATTTCTGACACCAGATATATGGATTTTTCCACCACAGCAAGCAATTTTCTGTGAACCAGGTAGGTGTCTTAGAACTGAGTTCAATTTTGACAATAACCTGGGTTAGTGCAGATAGAGGTTAAGGGCTCAGTCTCATAAAAATGTTCCCTGCCTCAGACACCAATTGCAAGTGGTAGGTCGCAGTAATTCATAACTTCTATCCAATGTGGCTACAAATCAGAAGGTCCCCTAATTCTTTCTTTGGATTCAATCACTTGCTAGAAGAGTGCACAGAACTCAAACATAAATGCTTACCAGTTTATTATGTAATAAAGGGCATGATATAAGATGCAGGTGACTGCCCAGATGAATGAAGATAAAAGGTACAGGTGACCCTGCCTGGATGAATGAATAGTGCTAGGTCTGGAAAGGTCCAGAGTTTAGGAGCTTCTGTTCTCATTGAGTTGGGCGGTGCCACCTTTCTGGAATCCTGACTGTATTCACCAACATGAAAGTTCCAAACCCCACACTGTTGGGATTATTATGGATGCTTCATCACATACATATGACTGGTTACTAACTCCATTTCCAAACCCTCTCTGGAGAACAGGAGATGGGGCTGAAAACTTCCAATCAAAGCTTGATCTTACTCGTGATCAGGCCTCATTCAGAACTGAACAAGAGTTGTCTTACTAGAACAAAGGATATTACTATCACTGAGAAAACGACAAGATCTGTGTCAGGAACCAGGGTCAAAGACTGAATATTAGAACAAAGATTCTCCTACCATCTCTATTTACTTGAGGTTTAAGAGCTCTGTCAGGAAATGAGGACAAATAGCAATATATATTTTCAATTATTTTATAAATAGCCAAAGGAAACTAATACATACATTAACTTTTACCCCCTCTGTTATCAGCTTAGTTAGATTTTGGTTTTGTTTTTCACATTAGGAAGTGAAAGTGAAAGCGTGATTTACTACAGGTGCACATATGAGGGGGGAGGCGTGAAAGGGGGTGAGATGAGAGACACAGAGGGAAAACACACATGTGCTTGTGATGGAGAAGGAAAACAGATGATACTTGATGTGTTATTCAAAGGGAGACAAGTATTTTAAACAAGTTTGTGAGTGAATGATATGATTACTCACTGAAAGGGTATGCTGAAAAGAAACAAATCTGGGAGGAAAAGACCATAATTTTGCTTTATACATGTTGACTATAAGATGCCCAAGAAGATACATCAAATAGACTGTTGGGCATTTAAGTCTGGAACTAAATGTAGAACACATGATTTCTTTCACTTTCCTCTTTCTCGCTGTGGGACTTTGGTTACTATTTTATTTTGCATAATAATAAAAATGTTATCCCGTCCAACAAAAGCAAGAGATGGAAACATGAAAGATATTGTG
Source organism: Odocoileus virginianus (assembly GCF_023699985.2). NCBI lineage: Eukaryota > Metazoa > Chordata > Mammalia > Artiodactyla > Cervidae > Odocoileus > Odocoileus virginianus. The sequence continues at coordinate 67,137,171 of NC_069684.1, forward strand.
CTGTGAACAGTTTAGTCACTTAGTTGTGCTGGACTTCTTGCCACCCCGTGGACTGTAGCCTGCCAGGCTCCTCTGTCCATGGGATTTTCCAGGCAAGAATACTGGAGTGGGTTGCCATTTCCTCCACCAGGAGATCTTCCCGACCCAGGGATCAAACCCATGTCTTCTGTTTGGCCGGTGGATTCTCTACCTGGGAAGACCAAAAGGTATTATAACCCAAAGCAAAACAGTTAAAAGAAAACATTAATTTCCCCCCTGGTTATTTCCTGGAGTTACATTAAGTATTATCTCAAATTTATGTCAGTTCTTCTTTACATAATTTATAATACTGAGTCTCCTTACAGTCCTGACAGTTAATGTTTCTGAAAAACACTTTCTGACCTGTCTTGCTGATGCCTGAGCTTCTGACTGAGATGTGCTTTTATTACCTTGTTCAATTAGAAAACAGTCAGTCCTCCCTGAAAACCCAATTGCAATTTTTCTTCCCTTCTAATGTCCTGGTTAACACCTTCCAGTTGGATTTATTGGCTTCTAATGTGCTGTCTTATCACCTCACATTAACCAGATAAAACTTAGAGAATTTTTTTTATGACACCGTGATTAAGCCATTATGGTTACAGGGTGTACATTTAGTGCCCCAGATAGAATTTCTGGAAAATGAAATCCACAGAATCTGGAAGAATCTGAGGGGAAAAAATTAGTTTCAATTTGAGATATACATTAAAATCCTTTAAAGGGACATGAAGAATAGGCTCAGTGGTAAAGAATCTGCCTGCCAAACAGGAGACAGTGTTCAATCTTCGGGTCGGGATGATCGCCTGGTGAAGGATATGGCAACCCATTTCAGTATTTTTGCCTGAGAAATCCCATGGACAGTGGAGCCTGGCATGCCACAGTCTCCGGGGTGGCAAAGAGTCAAACATGACTTAGCCACTATACAACAAGAATGCTGAACTAATCAGTAGTGATTAATCTGCCCTTTTTTGTTATCATCATTGCCACCAATTTTCCTCCCTAGTGAGGACTTCAGTTCTTTACTATTTTCTATGAACACAAGACGGAGAATCCAGAGCATATTCTTCCTCTCAAACCATCTGTCTGTTCCTCCTCTCTCCTGGGTTCATTTATCTGTATTTTTACCACTAGTCACAGGCACCTTACCTTTTCTTATATTGACTGAATCACTTAAAAGTCAACTCTCTCAATTTTTTGGTGTAGAGGAGGAAAGAAGAAAAAGGGTCTTTGCACAAATTTGCTCTTAGGCTGCGTTATCATGAAGATAATGAGGCTTATTATACCTCCCCGTTTAACAATCCTTTGATCATCTTTAGTATGATGTTTATGCTAAAAGAGTGTCTCTACCTGTCTGTTATCTGCTTTGTGTTTGACTCTAGAGGAGAAAGAAATAGGAAGCAGAAAAGCCCTGCTCATTCTAAATATGCAGTTGGTTAAATTTCACATACTGGATTGATGAGATTATTAAAGGCAAGGCCTGCTTCCTGTTTATCTTTACATCCTTGGCATCTAGCATGGCTTGGGAAGCATTGAGATCCTTCATATATGTTTCCCAGAGTTTAAGAACATATTTATTATTTATATAAAACATATATTTAACTCATTGAAAATAAGTTGGGTTTATGTTAGCCAATAATAATATCTGCAGCACTTGTAGTATAAAATTTGAAATTATCTAGTCAGAGGCATTCTTACATACTAACTAGAAATGCTCTGGAGTTTGTAAATGAGTGTGTACTTTAGTTGGCAAATTCTTTATGTAGCTGGAAAGAAGAGCATCTTTTTAGAATAATCAAAACTTGCCACCACTTTAATGACTCAGCCAAATAGTATTTTGAGTGCTCAGAGAAAAGTTGCAAAGGAAAGTTTCTAAAATATAAATTTGCCTTTTTCTCTAAAGGATGCTTACATGACATGAGGCCATTTTCAAGTGCTTATTAAAAGTATCAACCTGATTGTGGTGGCATATGTTTAAAAAAAGAAAACCATGCATTCACATTTTTATAAAAGAATTAATCAAAACATCAAGACATTTTCCATTTTATGGCAGTAATTTCACTGCTATTCAGGAGAAAATACACAGTGTCTCTCTATGCAGTATTGCCTAACAATCTGGCTTGGTTTCTTCAACAGTTTAGGTGATTTTTTTTAAAATTGGAGAATACATGTTTTACAATGTTGTGTTGTGTGAATTAACTATAAGTGTGTGTATATATGTATATATATATATCCCTCCCTTTTGAGCCTCCCTCTGCTCCCCACGATTCTACCCCTGGAAGCTGAACTCCCCATGTTATATAGCAGCTTCCTACTAGCTCTCTGTTTTACACTTGGTAGTGTATAAATGCAAATCAAAATTACAATGAGATATGCCTCACACCAGTCGGAATGGCATCATCAAAAAATCTATAAACAATAAATGCTGGAGAAGGTGTGGAGAAAAGGGAACCCTCCATTGGTGGGAATATCAATTGATACAGTCACCATGGAGAACATTATGGGGATTCCTTAGGAAATAAGGAATGAAACTACCATATGATCCAGCAACTCAGGTATATACCTGGATATATACCCTGAGAAAGCCATAATTCCAAAAGACACATGTATCCTAATGTTCATTACAGCACTATTTACAATAGCAAGGGCATGGAAGCAACCTAGGTGGCTTTTAAATGTATATCCAGCATCATGCACACACACACACACACACACACACACACACACACACGCACACCAACTAATAGAAATCATGCACTGGTTTGTTTGCACTCAGGTGTGTAGGTGAATTCTTAATCCATCACTTGCAAACAGCATTGAGAACCTAATATTATGTTCTAGAATTATTATGATCTAGACTTGACACCGGAGAAGGCAATGGCACCCCACTCCAGTGCTCTTGCCTGGAAAATCCCATGGATGGAGGAGCCTGGTGGGCTGCAGTCCATGGGGTCACTAAGAGTTGGGCACGACTGAGCGACTTCACTTTCACTTTTCACTTTCATGCATTGGAGAAGGAACTGGCAACCCACTCCAGCGTTCTTGCCTGGAGAATCCCAGGGACGGGGGAGCCTGGTGGGCTGCCTTCTCTGGGGTCGCACAGAGTCGGACACGACTGAAGCGACTTAGCAGCAGCAGCAGCACCAGACTTGACACTACTCTGATGAATTGTGGCTCCTATTGCAGGTTAGACTTCCTGGGATCTGTGAGAAAAAATTTCCACTGGAGGTTTCTATAAGAAACTCTGAAGTGGAGATGATCCTGCAAAGTTGTCCCAAATTGGGGAAAGGAGGCCAGGAATTTCTAACTCACAGAGATCTGTCATTGGATGCAGGCTGCCCTGAGAAGGGCGCATGCCCTTAAGTGAAGATACTGTTTTCAAAACAGGCAATTCTGGATGTTGTTGAAGGTTAAAAGCTATCTGCCAGCAATACTCATATAAGCTAGAAAATGTAAGGATAGGTAATAGATAAATAGATACACGCTAGATTAAAAAGATAGAGCCTTATTAAATTCTATTGACTCTATTTTAAGCAATAAAACATCAATTATAAAAATCCATTCTTATTGATAAAACAGAAAGGCGTAGATTATTCCTTAGTGGACTATTTTATACATTATTGCATTAAAAATTTTAAGATACAGAGAAATTCAGTCTCGGTAGTTTTTAGTAGTTTTTATGTGAATTGACCAAGTTAATGGATTTGACCCTGCCTACTAAAGGTAATGGACTGATATCTAAGCTTAACTAGAAATGAAAATCTAAATGTCTATGTGAAATACAGATTTGAATATCCAGCTGGTGATAATATCACTCTAAGTTAAAATTAGTTTTAGTTCTTCAAAATGTATGATTTTGACCTTCTCCAGAGCTCTCTTATGCAATTCATTTTATCTTTAATGGAAAAAGAATGTTAGGCAAATTTTAACACTCCAAGAATCATAGATTTCTGTCATCTATATATTTTACTTCATAGCTCATTACTCATCCCGGACAGGCAAAATGATTAAGTGGTTAATTAATTATATATTTTTAAATTGTATATATATTATTTATAACTTTTAATCCTATATTTTATGTGGTTAATTTAATTTAATATTATTTTATTACTAGTCAATTGAATTTTCTGAATTTTTGCAGAATCACTTGGTCATTTTGGAAATAATAAGAAAATGTTATTGTGAAACATTAAGATTATTTAGATTTATCCATTAATGATGAAATTCATTAGTAATTCCAGCACAACAGCTACTTTCATATGCCATATGACCCATGCAACATGCTTTTTTAGACTGCAATGTTTGAACCCAGGAAATATAACTTAATGATATGATTCGAATACAAAACAGTAGGGTTAATAAATAATATTTAACTATCAAGTATGCTTGCAAAAAAGGAAATGCAATTTCTTTTTTTTTTTTTTTTTTTAGGAAATGCAATTTCTTGAAAGGAAATGATACTGAAATGCAAATACTTATATCAGTTACTTTAAAGTTAAGTTTCTCCTTGAAATTGCTATTGCTGAATCTTGAAATGTATACAGTAGATGGAAATGCATTTCTTAAAACTTTTCTTGATGTCTGTGCCAAGGATGGAGAATGTGGTCGGCTTCCTTTCCAAGCCGCAACAAACATACCTGAAAGTCCTGGCAAGTCAGGAAAATTTTTGAAAGCACACAAACCCTGACACACAATGGCAGTTAGAAAATGAATACGTTCTGCAGCTCTGTTCATTTCTCTTTGCCAATTTGCAAATAGTGTCTTTTTATAGATGGTTGGAATTATCTTTGCATACAAAATTTAAGCATTTTTGAGGACATATCTAGCTTTTAAAGATATTTTATGAAAGATTTTGATCAGGGCCTCAGTTTTACAGTAAAAAGTAAATGTTAGTACATGCTCATCATTTATTTAAAAATGTATCAACAGTCATCAAATTAAAGTAACTTAAAGGCGATATTAGATATTTCACATAGGTAGTTGTGTAGCCTTGAATATATGACTATATACCTTTAGACTGGGTCAGTGATAGTCGCTCAGTTGTGTCTGACTCTTTGCCACCTCATGTACTGTAGCCTGCCAGGCTCCTTGGTCCATGGAATTCTCCAGGCAAGATACTGGAATGGGTTGCCATTTCCTTCTCCAGGACTACTTTAGGAAAAAAAAAAAAGAGAGAGAGAGAGAGAAAACCGAAATATTTGCTACTTATTTTCTGATTTTGAGTATTTAAAAAAATTTTTTGAAAAACACAATTTACTGTGTTATACTAGTTTCAGGGGCATGACATAATGATTCGATATTTTTATACAGTCCATTTGAAGTTATTACTGAATAATGCCTGTATTTCCCTGTGCTGTATAATATATCTTTAATGAATATTTATTTTAGATGTAGTGGTTTGTATCTCTGATCCCATACTCCTGTCCTGCCCCATCCCCATTTCCTTTCCCCAATGGTAATCACTAGTTTGTTTTCTATATCTATGGTTCTGCTTTGTTATATACATTCATTGGTTTTATTTTTTAGATTCCACGTATAAGGGATATCATGCAGTATTTTTCTTTCTCTGATTTATTTCACTTAGCATAATATTCTCTATGTCCATACATATTGTGGCAACTGGCAGAGTTTCATTCTTTTTTTTTTTTTTTTGGCTGAATGTATGTATTTGTGAGTGTGTTTGTGTGTGTGTTCCTGTGTGTGTATGCATATATCTATATCTCACATCTTTTTCATTCATCTCGTGATAAACACATGGGTTTCTTCCATATCTTAGCTATTATAAATAATGCTGCTTTGAACATTGGGATGCATGTGTCTTTTGGATTAGTGTTTTCCTTTTCTTCAGAGCTATACCCAGTAGTGAAATTGGTGCATTTATAGGGTAGTTCTACTTCGAGTGTTTTGAGGAGCCTCCACACTCCTTTCCAAAGTGGCTGCACCTATTTACATTTCTACCAACAGTATAGTAGAGTTCTCTTTTTTCTACATCCTCACCTACATTTGTTAGTTTTAAACTTTTTGATGATAGCCAGTCTGATATATGTGAGGTGATATCTTACTGTGGTTTTGGTTTGCATTTCCCTGATGATTAGCAATATTGAGCATCTTTTTATGTGCCTGTTAGCCATCTGCACGTCTTTGAAAAAATGTCTGCTCATGTCCTCTACCCATTTTTAAATCAGGTCATTTGTGGGTCCTTTTATGTTTAATTGTATGAGTTTATATATTTTGGGTATTATCCCTTATGAGCCATGTAATTTGCATTTTTCCACATTCTATAGGTTATTTTTTAAATTTTACCCATAGTTTCCTTTGTTGTGCAAAAACTTTTACATTTCATTGGATCCCATTTGTTTATTTTTGCTTTTGTTTTGTTTCTTGTTTAAGAGATTCAAAAAATGTTTCTAAGATTTATGTCCAAAATGTTCTGCCTATGCTCTCTTGTAGGGGTTTTATGGTTTTAGGTCTTACTTTTAGCTGTTTAATCCATTTTGTGTTTATTTTTATATACGGTGTGAGAAAACGTTCTAATTTCATTCTCTTCCATGTAGCTGTCCAGTTATATTTTACTATTGTTATGCCCTTTACAGGAATAACTGAAAATTTTGTAAGACTTTTTTAATGATTCAAATGATATACTTAAATTACCAGTGTATAAATATCAGCCAATTTAAAATATATTCACAGAAATTAACCCACATTATCTCTATATCAAAAAGAAATACATTAAACTTTAAAAGAGGTAAAATAATAAAAGAAATATTAGAAACTGTTATTTGATTTTTTGTCTTCAACTTTCTTCTTTATGTTACATATACACTTAAGTATAAAAAATGGAAAACTATTTGCATGCAAATAGCATTATTCATTTTTTTGTATTTAACTCACAAGTTATTCCCAGAATTTCTTCTTGCAATCAATTGAAATATACCCCAAGACTACAAATTAAAATATTATCCATCTTTGGCTTATTTTTTTATAGATTTTTCAATTAAGTTGCAAGAATGCTTAAGCAAAATAAACTGCTGCTGCTGAATGTCAATTTAAAAGGTTTTTTCATTTTCCAGTGAACAATAAGCCATATATTTGACATATAGATAGATGATTAAAACACATCAAAACATATACAAAATTGCCAATAACTCAGAGAATAAATATTCAGAGGAACAGATGCTCTTAACAATAAAAAACATTCTTTGAAAGGATTGATATTTCAATTCTAAAGAAATTATTTTGAGCAATAATTACTGTTAGCATTAATTTATTTACATTTCTAATAAAAAATTTTATTCTATTTTAAAATTCATAGGATTTCTTGGATCTACCATTTGCTCTTCTTTGAAATTTTAAGAAAATTCTCAGACGCTCTCTTCAGATATTGATTTCTATCATTCTTTTTTCTTTGTACTGTAAAAAGCAACATTCACTTCTCTTAAGGGTTCACGTTGTATGTGTGGTGACTTTTGTTCTTTAACTAAAATGCCCCTTCCCTCCTCTCATCCTCTCCTCTCCCCTCCTCTCCTTTCTTTCTTCCCTTTTCTCCCTTCCCACCTCTTTCCCCTTGGCCCTCTTCTTTATTTTTTCCTCCTTCCTTTGTGTTATATTTCCTTAGGTATTTTTACACTAGGATACTTTACCCATTATAGGTTAAAAGACAGTACAGTTTTGTTAAGTGTAAAATGCCCCTGGAGTCACCAATTACCTATAGCCAGAAAGTAAATTCAGAAAGTATTCAGCCAGTAAGGAAGGCAAATTTTCCAGTGTCCAGCTACTAATCACAAAGGTAATAATGAAGAAAGATAACACTTGAAGAGGATGGGGAAAAAATCTACAGGTAAATGAACAATATTTCTTTCTCAGTGAACAAAATTAAAATCTACTCAAGAAATATTTTCTATTCCTAGTGTAAGATGCCCACTCAATATCTCTCCTGGGATTTCAGGACCATTCTGCCGTATTTTGCACCTGCCTTCTCCACTTCAAATAGCAGTTTCTAGTGTCATTTTAGTGTTTCTTTTCCTCTAATTATACAGAAATCCATAATATTACACATGATATCATGTTAACATGCTATCACTGTAAGGATTCTTTTCTTCTACTGTGAAGTGATGGGTGTATTTTTAATGGGAAAAGGAGAGTGAACTCAAAGGTAGTTGATTAACTGAAACAAAGATTGTTGTTGTTCAGTCGCTAAGTTGTATCCAACTCTTTGTGACCCCATGGACTGTAGCATGCCAGGATCCCCTGTCCTTCACTATCTCCCAGAGTTTGCTCAGACTCATGTCCATTGAGTTTGTGATGCCTTCCAACCATCTCATCCTCTGCATTCTGTTCTCCTTCTGCCTTCAATCCTTCCCAGCATCTGGGTCTTTTCTAGTGAATCAGTTCTTTGCATCAGGTGGCCAAAAGTATTGGAACTTCAACTTCAGCATCAGTCCTTGCAGTGAATATTCAGGGTTGATTTCCTTTAGGGTTAACTGGTTTGATCTCCTTGTAGTCCAAGGGACTCTCAAGAGTCTTCTCCAGCAGCACATTTTGAAATTGTAGGCATTTGTGCTAGGGACAGACATTTCATTTTCCTTTATTCTAGGCATGAGGTGGGATTGTTCCCAACTCCCCAGATATTAAGTTTGCAAAATGATTTACTTTATCTGGTAATGTGGAATTGGAGGCATGCTTGGTCATTTCTGGCAGGATCTTGAAGACTGAGTGCAGGGTCAGCCATACTTTGCTTTCCTTCCTCCATAATTTCTGGTTGTATTTGTGGAAGGAGTTTCTCCCAGAGTCTAGTTACCACAAAAAGGACAACGTGACTATATCCCTGGGGAGCTGTGTACACAGTATGAACCAGAAACAAACCATCACTGTTTTACAACACTGATTTGGGGCTAGACCTTATTACAGCAAAATATAACCCATCTTTTTTTCATATTATTACCTTCACATCTCAATATTCAATTTTCTCTAAACAAAAAATTCCCCAACTTTTGGTATATATGTGATACTATTCATTCAAATAGAGCTTATTTTTTAAAATTTATAATTAAGTATATAATGTAAAAATATATATATACATTAAAATATATATTCCAAATTGGAAAAATAAAGAGTATATATTAAATAAAAATGCATATCTTAAAAGAAGCATTTTTGATAATAACTTATTAGATGTTTTAGAGTGTATTTGGACTTCCCAGGTGACACTAGTGGTAAAGAATCTGCCTGCCAGTGCAGAATACACAGGAGATGCAGGCTTGGTCCTTGGATGGGGAAAATCCCTGAAGGAGGAAATGGCAACCCACTCCAGTATACTTGCTGGGGAAACCCCATGGAGAGAGGAGCCTGGTGGGCCACAGTCCACGGGTTTGCAGAAGAGCTGGACTTGACTGAGAGACTGAGTACAAGAGTATATTCATATATAAACACAGCTTTTTTTTTTTAAGTGGAATTTCTCCAGAATAAAATTGAAAGCTATTATTACCAAAGAAAACTTGGCCTTTAGACTTCATAATCACTGTCATTATTTCAAAAAGTATGCAATGTCCTTGTTTAACTGTGCATCATAGACAGTGAGAGACGTGTCTCTCATACCCTTAGTTTTTCATTACTTTGGGGGAAGAATACTTGCTCTCTGTGGCCAGGTTTGTGACTGTCCCCCAGCCCCTAGCTCCTTTCTCTGCCCTTGGTGGGCAGCATTTCACCTTGAGACTTCATTCCCCACTGGTTTCACTTGGGACTGTTTGCCCACCATGGGGACATGAGGAGACATATGCTCAATGGCATCTAAATTATATTTTTAAACAGTATTTGCACAGCACATAGTCTTCCATGTTTCTCCCTCTGGAAGCGATCTTCCTTGTAGCTGTTTAAGTCTTAGCCTCCTCTCTGGTAGCCTGGGTCCCTGGATCTTTGTTCACAAAACCTGCCCATCCAAGGTGATTGTCCCATCAGCCAGAAATAAGATTCTACCCTGTGTGAGGCACTCTGTTTAGGTGCAAGGGTGCATAATCAGGGCTTCCCTGGAGGCTCAGACGGTAAAGTGTCTGCCTTCAATGCAGGAGACCCAGGTTCGATCCTGGGTCAGGAAGATCCCCTGGAGAAGGAAATGGCAACCCATTCCAATACTCTTGCCTGGAGAATTCCAAGGATGGGTGCATAAACAGGAAAATTATCCTGATAAGTGAAAATGAAGTCGCTCAGTCATGTCTGACTCTTTGTAACTCCATGGACTGTAGCCTGCTAGGCTTCTCTGCCCATGGAATTCTCTAGGCAAGAATACTGGAGTGGGTTGCCATTTCCTTCTCCAGGGGATCTTTCTGACCCAGGGATTGAACCCGGGTCTCCTGCATTACAAGCAGATTCCTTATCGTCTGAGCCACCAGGGAAACCCTAACAAGAAACTGCCCCAAATCACTAAACCCCTGAGAGATTTATACATGTAGAATACTTTCACTTGTCCTTGAAATCAAAGAGAAATGGTGGCTCTATAACAAAGGGAAAAAAGCAGAAGACTGTAAAATTCTCAGGAGAGCTTCTACTGAGAGTCCATTCATTACTTCATTATTGTGAGGTTTGATTTCAATTACAGTGTAATGTCAGCAATTTTCTTAATTTATAATTGATATTGACATTGTAGTGAAGACTTAAGACAGGTTTTAAATTTTTACTTCTTGTGAGAACATTCAGTTCAGTTCAGTTCAGTCGCTCAGGCCTGTCCTACTCTTTGCGACCCCATGAATCGCAGCACGCCAGGACTCCTTGTCCATCACCAACCCCTGGAGTTTACTCAAACTCATGTCCATCGAGTCAGTGATGCCATCCAGCCATCTCATCCTCTGTTGTTACCTTCTCCTCCTGCCCCCAATCCCTCCCAGCATCAGGGTCTTTTCCAATGAGTCAACTCTTCACATAAGGTGGCTTCAGCTTCAGCATCAGGTCTTCCAATGAACACCCAAGACTGATCTCCTTTAGGATGGACTGGTTGGATCTCCTTGCAGTCCAAGGGACTCTCAAGAGTCTTCTCCAACACCACAGTTCAAAAGCATCAATTCTTTGGTGCTCAGCTTTCTTCACAGTCCAACTCTCACATCCATACATGACCACTGGAAAAACCATAGCCTTGATGAGACGGACATTTGTTGGCAAAGTGAGAACATCAGATATTCCTAAATTGGAACTTAAATATTATTCCTTTTTTTTCTTGTTTTGTACTAAATGAAATTGCATTTTTCTTAAAAAAATAGACTATTTAAGCAAAGTGTGTCTTCCTTGAATAAGAAAATTATGTAGAGAATATTAAAATATATTTCACATATTTTTTTGTCAATTGAAATTGGCTTGATTTCTAGTACCCAGAATCTTGTGTGATAAAGTTTTATAATATTTGAGTTGTATGCCTAAATTATGATTCTTCCAAGACTATACTATGCAGAAAGCTACTGGGTATCTTTGGATTTTGCAAATCAATATTAAAATAATATATTCTTTGAAATCAGAACATGCTACAAATCTAATAATTCTTTCATTTTTACAAATTATTTAACACACACAGAAAAGTGAGAGGTCATATATTATTTGCTATAGTTTTACTACTAAATCAGTTTTATGATAAAGGAATTGTTGTTAGGGTTTACTGGTATGGGATTTTTTTCACATTCATTATTGGCCTTAAAGTTGAGTAAGTCAAATTTTCTGAAAGTAAATCGGAATCATGTTAGATTTGTTACCAAATGCACAATGAGCAAGCTGGATTTACCTTTTTCAGAAAAATGAAAATTCTTTCATATAATTTTAAAAGTCATTTTAACAGCGTTCAATTTGTCATTCTTCTCATCTATGTCCAGATCTGCAGGCCTTTGAGATAGCATGTACAATATGAAACATAAAATTACAGGTATGTAGTATTTGAACAAAACCTGAACTATTCCTGGTCCACTTCTTCTAGGAGATGCATAATGGTGTGGCACAGAATTCCTTGGCCTGCAGAGTCTGTTTTTTGTTTATCCTCCATTGTAAAAAGAAAGGTTTTGAACTTTCATACCTATAACATATAATAAAGAGGAAAGAGAATCCATGAAGAAAAATGCAGCTGCCTCTGCCTCAATAAAAGATCCAAGAGAATACAGATTTAGAGGATTTGATTTAGTGAGACATCACACAGTCATAGACTGTATTTGGCATCACATATTGGAGCTTAGCATTCTGAATAAATCAACTGATAAAGATCTACTGCTCAGAATATATTTTGAAGTAGTCAAAAAGCAAAACTATAGAGCACAACACACAAGTAAGGATTTCAGACCTGGAAAATGGTGTGGAATCAAAGCAATGTAGGACGGAAGTTACACCAATCAAAGACACAGAAACTTTCATCTTCACACTGATTAAATGTCTGTGACATTCCCTTATTGAAGAACTGGAGTTCTACATCACAGATTCTTCACACTGATGAACATAAGTATATTTAATACGTTGTGTGATCAATTCCTTCAACAGCAAAGAAAATTCAATCATTCTTCACAAACTGTTGTATATTTGTGTAGATATGTTCTGCCTGCTTTCTCCGGAAGTTTCACATTTAAGAAAATTCCCTCTTAGAGCTATTCAACATTGAAATCGCTGTACTGTACAAATTTCTTGATTTTCATGATAAGATTTTTCCATGCCTAAATTTCTATTTTTTATGGAACACTTTATGCATATGGCTTTATACATATGCACTTTATTCATGTCCTCAAGGTCCTTACAATTTAAATAATAATATGAAATAGAAATATTTAGCATATAATTGGAAGAAATAAAAAATTGCTACTGATATTCAGACAAAAGTACAAATATTGTGTATATTCAATGAGAAAAAAGATAATGGATGCAGTAATAGGTGATTAAAACCTGAAAAGAAGTTGGAGAGTTTGATCAGGAAAAAGTAAGGAAAAAAATTGTCAAATAATATATTATAATTTTTTTCTTCTCTTTCATATAGTTTATTCTCTATTGTAACTTTGTACCTAAATTAAATGCATTTTTATCATCATATAAACCCAAATAATTCTATTAATTGTTAGCTATTTAGAAAGTCTAGGAACCAAGAATCATTCAAAAGCACAAAAATTGTGGAATGTCCTCAGTTATTTGTAACAGATATTTGGCTAGAATACGGGCTCCCCAGAAGGCAATGGCAACCCACTCTAGTATTCTTACCTGGAAAATTCCATGGATGGAGGAGCCTGGTAGGCTACAGTCCATGGAGTCGTAAAGAGTTGGGCACAACTGAGCGACTTCACTTTCTTTCTTTCTATAGTTCCTTTTGGAGAAGGAAATAGAAACCCACTCCAGTGTTCTTGCCTGGAGAAACCCATGGACGGAGGGTCCTGGTGGGCTAGAGTCTATGGGTTGCAAAGAGTCGGACACGACTAAGCAACTAACACACATACACACAGGTGGAGTAGTGGTGAAAAATCCACCTGCCAATGCAGGTGTCTCAAGGGACACAGGTTCAATCCCTGGGTCAGGAAGATCCCCTGGAGGAGGAAATGGCAACCCACTCCAGTATTCTTGTCTGGGAAATCCAGTGGACAGAGGAGTGTGGTGGACTACAGTCTATGGGGCCCCAAAGAGTCGGGCATGACTGAGCAACTAGTGCACACACACACACACACACACACACACACACACACACACAGACATTTGGCTTGAATATTTTTAACCTGAAAGAGTTTATTCTCTCATGAAAGAAAATACTGGTGTAAGGACTCCGTGCCTGACGTGGGGACATTTTGCCATGTTGTTGTTGTTCACTCACTAAATCGTGTCTGACTCATTGCCACCCCATGGACCGCAGCACTTGAGGCTTCCCTGCCCTCTACTATCTCCTGGAATTTGTTCATGTCAATTGAGTCAGTGATGCCATCCAACCATCTCATCCTCTGCTGCCTTCTTTTCCTTTTGCCTCCCGTCTGAGTTGGGAAGATACCATGGAGAAGGGAAAGGCTACCCACTCCAGTGTTCTGGTCTGGAGAATTCCCTGGACAGTCCATGAGATCTAAAAGAGTTGGACATGACTGAGCGACTTTCACTTGCAGTCTTTAAGAGCATCAGGGTCTTTTCCAATGAGTCGGCTCTTCGCATCAGGTGGCCAAAGTATTGGAGACGTTAGATCATGCTTTTATCTGCTGCATGAGTGTCCTTAGCTAAGACCGGTGGAGTTCCCCCTGTTATGCAAGTTCTCCAATTAGCAGGAAGGAGGAAGAGGAGGAATCTCAATTTCACCCTCATAAAAAGTGCATTCCTGAGAGCTCACACAAATCTATTACTTATATTGGTGAAGATTTAACTTTATGCCCATTTTCATCAAAAGCTAAAAGGATTCTAGCAAGCAAAACACATTTTCCTCTTAGGCAGGTACATGTTCAGTGATATGTTGGGGATTTGAAGGTAGGGACAATGCCCTACAATAAGCCAACACCACGGAAAGGAGTTGTGTTCATTGTAGACCCACCAGCAAGAATCCAGTGTCCCCAAGGAGACTGAAGATGAATTTTAAGAATTACTGCAAGCTACACTGAGTCTGAGTAGGCCTGAAAGAAAATCCTCTTCATTCAAGTTCAGAAACAATAGAGATTTAAAGAGAGAAGTTTCTCCATTCAAGTTCAGAAACAATAGAGATTTAGAGAGGGAAGTTAAGTGTTTAGAATTCAAAATTAGCACTAATATGAATGAAAGTTAAGTTGGAGAAAAGCTTGATAGTGTGAATAAATACCCTCTCCTGCTACTTTGAAATTTTGTTGCAAATTTTTTTAAAGAAATGGTTGCTCCACAAAGCAGGCATACTTCAGCCTGTTGCTGGAAAGGTTAGATATGGGGAAAAACTTTTACAGTGTTTAAGACTTGAGATGCACTCAAATGAAGAAGGCATACAAATCAATGCAGTGAATTTATTGGTGAAATTTTTAGTATACTGTTTCTACAGGAAAGTGTCCAAACCACAAGGCAGAGCTTGATAAATTATCACTAAGTGAGCACAAACAGATCTAGAAATAGAAGATGAAAAGCACCTGTTAAACTTTACACCTCATATCTGTTGATCACTACCTACTCCCCCCATTCTGACTTTAATTCTTATTGATAATTTTTTTGCTATTTTTTAACTTTACAGAAGTAAAACCATTCAGTATATGTTTTGTGTCTAGTTGATTTTACACAAAATCTTCTTTGTAGGGTTCATACCCATTTTGGGGTATTGCTATAGTTCATTTGTCTGCTTTGCTGTATAGGATTCCCATATATTTTTATGCCACTGTATGTTGAAATCAATTCTTTGCTTGTTTTAAGCTCCTGCTACTGAAATCATGCTGTTTTGCATCTTTTTGGAGCATTATTGTGTGCAGATATGCATATATATGCATTTCTTGGTCTTATAACTAGTGTTAGAATTGATGGATCACTGAGTATATATACTCAACTTTGAACGTGACAACTTCCAGAGCATTGTACCAATATATATGTCCAACACACACACAACACACACACACACCGCACAAATGCTTTCTGTATTTCACTGACATTTTGAGTATGCTCTTACAGTCTTTAAATTGCCAATATCTACATTTTTATGCCCAAAGGCTTTTAAAACATGAAAATAAGGATGGTCAATTAAAAGGACAGGCAGGCATTGTTACCCCACCACCCTTCAACTAATAGCTCAGGGGAGTTGGTTCATAAATCCATTTCATAGCTGCCTTGGGGAAAGTAATTCTGAGGTGTGTGTTGCACTATTTATCAGACTTTCTCCCCTGAGTTGAAAGAGGAGGAAAAATGTTAAGTATAAGATGTAAAACACTAAGTTTTGATGGAAGCTATACTGGAGCTTGATTAAAATGAAGACTAAAAAGCAATCTCTTGACGTGACTACTTGCTTCTAACTAGTGATGCACCAACACCACTTCGTTCTGCATTTACAGTCATTACTTAATCCTTGCTTCTGCCAATCCTGCTGCAAAAACAGCAAACAACCCTGAACTGGCACCTAGTTCTCTTAAATTCTCTACAGGGTTCTTCTTTGGAACCTGAATCATACAAACTAGCCTTTCCTTCTTGGGGTTTCCCAGGTGGCTTGGTGGGTAAAGAATCTGCCTGCAATACAGGAGACACATGTTCTATCCCTGGGTTGGGAAGATCCCGTGGAGGAGGGCATGGCAGCCTACTCCAGTATTCTTGCCTAGAGAATCCCATAGACAGAGGAGCCTGGCAAGTTACAGGCCATAAGGTGGCAAAGGGTCAGGCATAACAAGTGTCTGAGCACACACACACTCTTTCTTCTTGAGCAATTCTCCTTGGTTCTTCTCAAGTTCCCTCCTGTACAGGATGGAGTCAATAAATATCACTTTGTCAGATTACAGGTGTTTCTAGTGGTCTTTAACTGATGAGATTTCATCAAGATTAAAGGGCAGTCACCTCCAATAGAAACTGTCTAAATACACACACACACACACACACACACACATATATATACATGTATATATTGACCCTTGGACAACAGCCATCTTCTCCTTATTGAATGTTTATGTATCTTTTTTATTGAATGTTTCCCTAACCTGAATTGCTGCCATTGTCCTCAACTAATGATTCTTTCCTTCAAACACAAACTGCTTTAACTAGAATCCTTGTCTCAGAGTCCACTTCTGGGGAACCTAAAGACATTGTGCATTTAGATCATCAAAGAAGAGACTGTTACAAGCCCCTTCAGGAAGTAGTGAGAAGTACATTTTTAAAACAATAGAGTGATAGAGAGTGGGGAGTACAAATGGGTGTGTATCCACACCTATAAGAACAATAGTTACCCACTTGAGGGCTTATCATTAAGAGCCTACCATGACAAACAACATGGTGTAAAGGATGATTAAATGAGGTACACCTCACCATCGTTCAGTTTGTATAGGTTGAAGTGAAGTGAAGTGAAGTCGCTCAGACGTGTCTGACTCTGCGAGCCCATGGACTGTAGCCTACCAGGATCCTCAGTCTATGGGATTTTCCAGGCAAGAATACTAGAGTGGGTTGCCATTTCCTTCTCCAGGGGATCTTCCCGACTCAGGGATCAAACCTGGGTCTCCCACATATAGGCAGACCCTTTACCATCTGAGCTACCAGGGAAGACCTTTGTATAGGTTAGGGTGCATATATTGCCTGCTATTTGAGAGATTATTAGGGAAGCCACAGAGAAAATGGGACTTTTTAAGGGGGAATTGGAATAGCAATTAACAACATGCAGATAAATTACAATGTATAAATGTATACATTTTTATAATAAACTATAAAAGCAAAATATAAATCAACATGTTGTTCCTCTTCATTTGAAATAAGGTGATATTCTATTAGATAAAATTGTTCAATCAAGCAATATGCTTAAGGTGTGGTTTTCCTTTAGTAAATGTGTAGGTATGTGTTAATATCTTTTTTTTTTTTTTAGCTTTTTTGGGACAATAAGTATCTCAATAAAAATAGGACCTCATGTTCATAATTTTTCTACATATTTCATAGGAGATAAGCTAAAATGCCAATGATAAATTGATCCTGAAGTTAGTACATAATTTATTGTTTGTTAATAGTCATGAAACTTGTTGAACAACCTAGAGATAAATGTGTGGTAGCACGTATTATTTTCCCAGTCATTCACTGCTGTTCCCTTAGAGGGTTATATATTCCTGTCTCATGATATGTGGGTTTCTGTGCTTTTCTCTGCAATTGACATTAGCCTTGGTTGTGAATTGTCCTTCAAAAGATGATGAATCATGGTACAAGGGAATTTAGTTCCAAAGAGAAGCTGTAGGTGTCTTTGAAGTGTTTCACACATTCTCTTACTCTTTCCCTCTGGCATAAGAATGGCATGTCCCATTACCTGTGTTTCTTCAATCTGGATCCAGGCTGAAGAGGCACATGGTTGTACCTATAGCATGTCACTCACCAGGTAAATGATGAGAAAGATAAAGAAATGCATACTGCACATTTCATCCAGAGAATTTTGAAACATTTGATTTTTCTTGAAATCTTCATACATATATATAAGCTTTACTAACTAAAATTTAGCTTTATTAATAATTATTAATTTTGCTATTCCATTCAAAAGTAATTAGCTTCACTAGGAATTATTCCTTTTGCTGTTTGAAAGGATTCATAGAAAGTTGTAAAGGAGGATTCTGGTTCTCTTGAGTGAGCATTAAAGAAAGCTTCTCTGGAATCAGTCTTTTCATGGTCACTTTGGTGCTTGGCAGTGCACAATGGTAAGATTCCAAATGGATGAGGAGTGTGTCTTTCTTTTTCAAAGGGAAAATGGCTATTGTTGAAGGGTCAAGAGTAGGTGTAAGAGGGGAAAAAAATCCAGCAGGTGGTCACAGAGAAAGTAGTATTGTCCTTTTATCAAGCCAAAAGAATTGAGAACTGAGTATATAGGAAAGTTGAACGTCTAGAAATGTGTGTGTGTGTGTGTGTGTGTGTGTGTGTGTGTGTGTGTGTTTGTGTATGTGTGTATTTATGCCTGGAAATTGTTTGGAGGGCTTTCCCACGGTCCCAGAGATCTGGACCTAATTTAACATGTCTGTATGCTTAGAAATGGGACTTTCCAGGTGGCTCAGGGGTGAAGAATCCACCTGCCATTGCAGGAGACACCAGTTTGATCCCTGGGTCAGGAAGATTTCCTAAAGCAGGAAATGACAACCCATCCCACGGACAGAGGAGCCTCACCAGCTGTGGTCCATAGGGTCGCAAAGAGTTGGACATCACTGTGACACAGAGCACGAGCTTGCTTAGGTATACAATCTCTGGGTTAAAGAAAGTACAGGCTAAATAGTACTCACTCACTAGTTATGTCAAAAATTTTTCCATGATGTTGATATTGTTCAATAGAATAGCAATTCATGAAGTTGTCTTTTCCTCCTACATACCTTGGTTTTATCAGTCTTTTAGGGATTCCAAAGTCATTGTTTATAAAATCTCATTATTGTTTTAATGTGTGTTATATTTTATCTAATACTCAAAGAAAGACTCTTTCTGAGGGTATGGTTTTTATTTAGGCTCTTTTGTAAGTTGCTTGTTCTGACCCAAGTAGCTTATTGTCTTATGTATATAATTTAAAAATCAAGAGCCTGTGGGATCTTCTGTAATGTCTAGGTTTTGGCATCTTCACTTATTTAATTCAGATGTACAGAATTAAACTATTTATAAATCTTCAATCTCAACATTAGATATTATTCAATTATGATAATCTTTAATTTTATCTTAACAATGATGTCAGTAGCTATAACCCACCATCCAATATAAAATTTAAAACAATCACATCACTAAATTGTAACTATCAATGTGTTTCTCTCAAATCTTTTCAATCTCCCTTCCTTCACTGGAGAAATAATTGCTTTTTAGTCTTCTTTAATCTTTTGTTTATCACGCCCTTACTTTATATACATGTATGTGTCAACATGTACATATGCTCTATATGGTTTCATAAAATATATAGGATTACTGGAATACATATTATTTATTATTAATCATTTTAAATTCAATATAAGGAAATCATATTTATGAAATGTATTTTCCACTTAGTATTGTATTTTAAAGGTTAATCATACTTTAAAATATTTTTATGTTTTACTTATTCTCAAGATGTTGTTTCAAAATATTTAGACACATCTCAGTTCCTGGAAGATTTTATTGTTTCCACATTTTTACCAGTACAGAGTTGTTAAAAATACATTCAAACAAACACAAACTGAAAGAGGTTCTCATCAACATTATGGTATCTACTTAAAGTAAAACTTCAGTTGATAACATCTGTGCCTCTAAACATTAACATAAAAATAATGTATTTTTTGTATACTAAAATTCAACTGAAAATCAAAACTCTAAAAAAGGACCATGTAAATTAGGAAACTGGTTTTCAAATTTAGGCATATTCTAAAACAATTACATTGATTGGATAACAATATTCATTTAATATAGCCTTAACATAAAATGTTAAAAATTTTCTTATGTAACAATCAAAGTAGTAGAAGTGTAACATAATCCAGGTTTCCCATGTAATCTCTTGGTAGTTTATTAAATTGAGTATACTGTCAGAGTTACTAAGAATAAGGGGATGTAGTTTGGATTATGGGTAATATCTGCATCTCAGTGAAGTGTTGTTTGGTGCGGTAAGTCCCCAAGAAGATGTAATATATTAGGCAGCGAAGGATTCTGGGAAGATGGTGGGATGAGAAGCAGCAGGAGTCCCTCTTCACCTAGACAGCGATCTCACTGACTGTCTGATGTAACCATTTTGGAACTCTGGAATCTCCTGAAGGTTTTCAACTTTGAGGGGTGGCTTGGACAATAAGTCGTGGTTAATTTTGATCAATTTCAGAACTCAACCACAGTATCAGCAACCCATCCCCCACTTCCCAGGCCTGTGACAGGCATCCTTGCACACATTTCAAGAACAGCTTGCACAACTGGCCCAAAGGAACTTGTCATCCAAATATTGGAGATCTGAAATGATCTTCAGGGACTTAAAGGGCCAGTGCCCTCATGCTGTTGTGGATTTGCTCAGTCGTGTCCGACTCTTTGCGGCCTACAACACTCCTCCATCCATGGGATTTTCCAGGCAAGAGTACTGGTGTGGGTTGCCATTTCCTTCTCCAGAGGATCTTCCTGACCCAGGGATCGAACCCAGGTCTTCCGCATTGTAGGCAGATGTTTTACCGTCTGAGCCTCCAGGGAAGTCGTGGTGTTAATACCAGATAAAACGACCAGACGGATGAGAACTAGAGAAATAGATACTTGATAATATAATAAACCAATTAGATATAACAGAATTCCACAAAACACTCTTCCCAAAATCAACAGAATACACATTTTTCTCAAGTACACAAGGGACATTTTTTAGGATAGATCATATGTTAAGCCACAAATTAAGTCCCAGTAGATTTAAAAAGATATATAGACTATTTTCTTCTGATGACAATAGGACAAGGGTAGATATAAATAACAGAATAAAACTGGAAAATTTAAAAAATTTGTATAAACAACACACTCTATAATAACAAATAGAGAAGACATCACAAAGGGAATTAGAAAATACCTAGAGATGAATGAAAACAGAAACACACTACAGACATACCTTGAAGATATTGAGGGTTCAGATTCAAATCACCCACAATAAAGTAAATACTGCAATGAGTTGAGTCATATAATATTTTTGCTAAGTGCATACAAAAATTATATTCACACTATACTGTAATCTAGTAAGAGTACAATATCATAATATCTTTAAAAGTTAATTAAAAATACTTATTGCTAAAAAGTGCTAATCATCATCTGAGCCCTCAGCAAGTCATATCCTTTTTGTAACAGTAACGTAAAAGATGTCTGATTACAGGTCACCATAACAAATATAATACTAATGAAAGAGTTTGAAATCTTGTGATCTTAATGAAGAAAGCATGAAGAGCTCTCTTTCACACACACAAACACACAAAACTATTAGAACTACTAAATTCAGCAAAGTAACAGAACACAAAGTCAACAGTAAATAACATCATTACATTCCATTTCTATATAGTAACAATGAACAATATAAAAAGAAAACTAAGCAAACAATTCTAATTTTAATAGCATCAAATAGAATAAAATGAGGTGAATAATAAACAACTACAGAGGCATATGGCTTGTACAGTGAAAAGTGCAAATTACTGCTGAAAGAAATTTAAAAAGATATAAATAAATGGAAACAGCCTATTTTTATGCACTGGAAGACTAAATATTAAGATGTTGATACTACCCAAAGCAATCCATAGATTCAATGCAATTCACATCAAAATCCTAATGGTATTTTTTTTTTTTGGAGATAGAAAAACTCATCCTAAAATATATACAGAATCTCAAGGAAACCAGGGTAGCTAAAACAGGCTTGAAAAAGAACAAAGCTGGTAGTCTGACATTTTTTCATTTCAAAACGTACTATAACACTTAGGACTCCAAACAGTATGTTATTGACACAGAGATGGAAATATAGGTCAGTGGATTACAACAAGGAACCCAGAAATGAACCCTAATATGTATGCTCAAATAATTTTGACAAGGATGCTAGACCATTCAATAAGGAGAGGATAATCTTGCAGCAAATTGTGCTAGGAAAGTTGGATATTCACATGCAAAAACAATAAACTTGAATCTTTACCTAATACCATATACAAAACATTCAAGTGAATCAAAGAACTGAAAATAAGTGCTAAACCTTTGAAACTTCACAGCATTGGATTTGTCAATGATTTCTTGAATATGCTATCAAAGGGATTAGCAAAAATTAGACTACATAAAATCATTTTAAATAATTGTGCACCAAATGATACTATCAACAGAATAAAAATGAAAACAGAGGATGGCAGAAAATATTTGCAGATCATATATTAGATAAGTGATTAGTATCAAAATGTACAGAGAACACCTACAATTTAACAACAAAAGTAGAACACAATCCAATTCAAGTTGAATGGTACTTTATTATTATTATTATTCTTTTATTTTTTCCATTTATTTTTATTAGTTGGAGGCTAATTACTTTACAACATTGCAGTGGCTTTTGTCATACATTGAAATGAATTAGCCATGGATTTACATGTATTCCCCATCCTGGTCCCCCCTCCCACCTCCCTCTCCACCCGATCCCTCTGGGTCTTCCCAGTGCACCAGGCCCGAGCACTTGTCTCATGCATCCAACCTGGGCTGGTGATCTGTTTCACCCTAGATATACATGTTTCGATGCTGTTCTCTTGAAACATCCCACCCTCACCTCCTCCCACAGAGTCCACAAGTCTGTAGACAATTCTCCAAAGAATATATACAAATGACAAATAAGCATGTGGAAATATACTCAACAATCATTAATCATTAGGGAAATGCAAATGAAAACTCCAGTGATATACTACCTCGTACCTTTTAGGATGGCTACTATTTTTAATAAGCAGATGAAAATGTTTCTGAGGATGTGAAAAAATAGAACTCTTCTGCACTATTGGTGGGAATGTGAAATGGTAGAGTCACTGTGAAAAAGAGCATGGTGACTGCTTAATAATTAAAAATAGAATCACCTAATAATACACCAATTCTACTTCTGGGAATATACTCAAAATAGTTGTAAACAGAGTCTTAAAGAGATACCTCTGCACTCATTTTCGTGGCAGCATTGTTCATGATAGCCAAAATATAGAAGCAATCCAAATATGTCTATTGATTGTTTCCATACAAATTTTAGGATTCTTTGTTCTACTTATGTGACAAATGCCATTACTTTTGATAGAGTTTGCATCAAATATATATATATATATATTTCTTTGGGTAATTGACATTTTAGCAATATTAATTCTTCCAATTCATATCTTATTTATTGTGTGATTTTGAATTTATTTTATTGTCTTGTTATTTGCAATATACAGGTCTTTTACTTCCTATGTTAAAATTATTCTTAGGTATTTTGTTGTATTTGATGCAATTATTTGATATAGATATAGAACTAGTATTTGATTCAGTAAGTCAACTTCTGTGCAGTGATTTGAGAAAAACTTACACAGACACAAAATACTTATTTAAGAACATATATGCACACCCATGTTCATTACAGCAATATTTGTGACAGCTGAGATATGGAAAAATTTTTATCAGATGGATAAATAAATTGTATGTATACATATGTGTTAGTCGCTCAGTTGTATCTGACTCTTTGCAATCCCATGGACTATAGCCACCAGACTTCCCTGTCCATGGGATTCTCCAATTCTCCAAGCAAGGATACTGGAGTGGGTTGTTATTCCCTTTTCCAGGGCATCATCCCAACTGAGGGATCAAAGTTGGGTCTCTTGCATTCAGGGAGATTCTTTACCATCTCAGACATCAAGGAAGCCCAGGTAAAGAAATTGTGGGATATATAATTCATTCATAAAAAAGAGTGAAATCTTGCCATTTGGGACAACATTGTTGAAACTTGAGGGCATTATGCCAAGTGAAATAAGTAAGAGAAAGACAAATGCTGACTATATATATATGTAAAGCTCATAGGTACAGAAAACAGATGGGTCGTTGCTACAGGTAAGAGTTGGGGAGTGGAAGAAATGGGTTAATTGATATTGTTTTTAGTTTAGACACAGTCAGTAATAATTTTTAAAAGAAAAAAGTTTGAATAGTTCTGACCTCTTAAGACAAAACTCTCAAGAATATTCTGCCCTCTCAGATGAACAGCAAGTTTAGTTTATCGGAAGTGATTTTTCCCTCTATTGCTTATGAAAGGGACTTCCAGATCTTATAGTCCACTCTGGCCATGAATAATCATGAGACTGAGGTAACAGAAAGAGACCAGGAATTTCCCCAAGCACTTCTTAAACTTGATTTTCAGATTATATGTCCAAGATAAATTTGCCAAAAGTGCTTTCTCTGATTGGGTGGGTGGAAGATAAGCATTTCAAAAGACAATACTGCACTGCTGTTGGCTAGAGAGACTGGCATCAGTGTTTGGGAGCCTGTAGTTGAAGTCAGATGGTGTTGGAGGCCAGAACAACGAGAAAAAATTGTGAAAAATTATGAGGCATTAATTTGTAATCAAAACACATCTCATATTTTATAAAGAGAAATAAACTTATTTTTTTGGCCAGTGTGATGTTTTGGTCTGATGTTTTTTCTTTTTATTGATGAATTATCTACACATTCATCATGTTCTATATGTTGCGATCACAGCATCTTCTGTATGAGTGACAGTGACATCGTATCCTAACTGACAAGAGAGTGTATGACTGTAAATGTCTTCAGTATTCGCAAGAGCAAGCTGTAAATTCATTCCACTTTAATGGTAGTTCATTGATCCCTCCTTTAGGATCATTGCAGGAAGATGTGCAAATACTAAATTTGAAATGAAAAAGTGGGTGTTTGATTTAAATTTTCTGAATATTAGACTCTTCAATTAAGTTTTGAAGCACTTTATCTAGAATAACACATAATACTCTTTACAAGTTTTCAAAGAAAATATAATAATATTTTTAGATTGTTGTATGGTTTGTGGTGTTACTGACAGTAGTAACAGGTCAAGCTGTATATTTATAAACTACTTGGACTTGATTATTTATGATTTTAATGGAGATTTTATTGCACATTTATGGCAATTTCTCCTTTCAAACTCTATTTTATTAAATCAGTTGAGTCTCACATTCTGTTTTTTTCCTGAAATGAGAATGTTAGCAGTTTGTTCCATTTTCATAATGAACTACAATTATCATATATTAGAAAAAGATTTTTACTTTCTGATGTCAGATTATTTAAAAAATGACTCCCAACTGAACACAAGGGTATAATTTAATTTCTGCTGACATAATAAATTATGTGAGTTCAATGTAAGTAGTTTATGAAAGATAGGAGAACAATTAAATTATATCCTAAAGATTTATTCTAACAGAATAAAAGTTTAAAAAAAGCATCTTCTACTGAAATTCAAATAATGTATTTTCTTCACAAAGGGCAGTGAGGCAGAATATTTTCCCTAAAGAAATGTTATTTTATAAGTAAGGTTTAGATAGCATAAAAGATATTTATAAGTTGATGAATTAATTTTACATAATTAATATATGGTCACAGGGTCTATTTTAACTATTTTAAATATACTGCCAACTTGTTAATATTTTATTAAGTCTTTGTAAAAGTCACAAAACATATAGTGTTATTTTTCATATTATTAATTACAAATTCAGGACACCATAACACTTATACTGAGTAACCCTGACAGTATATTATTTTATGAGTTGTAGGTAGATCGTGTAAGATCAAGAAAGGAGTTCAGTCACATTATCATGTTCTAAATGAGGGAAGTGCCTGGCTTCTTTGAAGATTATGATAACTTGTTGTTTTACAATTAGCAATGAGCACTTTCCATAAGGATTATAAGAAACTATGGATATACTGACAGGAATATTTTCTTTGTATGCATCAACTTCACCATAGCAATGATTGATGCTTTTTTATAAATACCCTTTAATTTCACTTTCTCCTCTTCATTTCCATTACCAATCACTTAGTTTAACCCACAGTAACTCTTTTCTTGTCAAATCCATGTATTTTTCCCTTGATTGTTGCAGTTCGTCTTCCCAGCACATATATATTGAAGTCTTATATACTTGGTCTATTTAAAATTCATCAGTGAGTACTCACTCCTAAGATATAAATCTACAACTTGTATATGATATATAATACTCCTAAATATGTGTTTGTAACTTCTCTCCCATTACTCCATGAAGGGAGAAAAATGCAAGCAAACCATAGGATTATCAATATTATGAGTCTTGATAAGGAACTAGTGGGTGCTGACTCTTCATTTCAGGCCTGAATAAATCTTGGGTTTGCAGGAGTGGAGAAGTAAGATAAAACGAGCAGGCATTAGATGCTCTTTTTATTTCATTAGGTTCTGAAGGTGTAATTGTCAGATTGCTAAACACTTCCACAATTTATCACTAATCCTGCCTCTAAATTCTACATGATTAATATAAAACTTTTTGGAATGAAGTGTGAAGCAAACATCTTTCTTTGTAATTTATTTTAATTTCAAAGTATTACAGTTTCAATTGCCCCAAAATACTTATTTCCTTATCTCTTGAAGGATATTGTACAGAAGTTGTGATGGGTGATGGGCAGCCAAGCAATACAGTTCAGATAATTTGTATAGCAAACAGAAAGTTTTCCACTCAAGAAAACTTTGCTATGACTCTGCATCATCCGTTTCTACTTCCCTCATGTTACAATGAAAGCAGTGCATATTTTCCTAATAACAGAACATCCCCCTGTCTGTAACTGAATTTCTATCTGTCAGCACTATAGCTTTAGTTATTCCTTTTTCTCTATGATATTCAGGATATGTCTTTCATTTTTATTCTATGCATTGGCATTTAAATATATGTGAAGTTCTCCCATTTTCTATGAAGACTTTGCCTTATGCCACTCTAGTTGTGGAAATTTCTCTTGTTTCTGCTTTAGAACCAAGTTAGATTTTTCAGCACTTGTTCTCTTCTTTTTCTGCTTCTGTTCATCCCTAAATCCATTAAATCTAGATATTATACCATGAAACTCTGTTTGTTGAATCCAAAATTTTTTCTACTGACATTCTTGGCTTTTCTAATTTGAGTTTTGGACAATACATAATTCTTGAAATAGTCTTTAGTGTTTATGTGTGCATGTATATAAATTCACATAAATACATGTATATGTGGAAGTTCTGTAATCAAGTCCTATTGGCCTTAAATAGAAGTAGAAGATATAAAGAAGAGGTGGCAAGAATACATAGAAAAACTATGCAAAAAAGATCTTAATGACTCAGGTAACCATGATGATGCAATCACTCATATAGAGCCAGACATCCTGGAGTGTAAAGTTAAGTGGACCTTAGGAAGCATCACTGCAAACGAAGCTAGTGGAGGTGATGGAATTCTAGTTGAGCTAGTTCAAATCCTAAAAGATGATGCTTTTCAAGTGCTGCACTCAAAATGCCAGCAAATTTGGAAAGCTCAGAAGTGGCCACAGGACTGGAAAAGGTCAGTTTTCATTCCAGTCACACCAAAGAAGGGCAATGCCAAAGGATGTTCAAGGTACCACACAATTGCACTCATTTCTTATGCTACCAAGGTAATGCATAAAATCTTTCAAGCTAGGCTTCAACAGTAAATGAACCGACAACTTCCAGATATACAAGCTGGATTTAGAAAAGGCAGAGGAACCAGAGACCAAATTGTCAACATCCATTGGATCATAGAAAAAGCAAGAAAATTCCAGTAAAAACATCTACTTCTGCTTCATTGACTATGCTAAATCCTTTGACTATGTGGATCACAACAAACTGTGGAAAATTATTCAAGAGATGGGAATACCAGACCACTTTACCTGCCACCTGAAAAACTTATAAGTATGTCAAGAAGCAACAGTTAGAACTGGACATGGAACAGTGGACTAGTTCAAAATTTAGAAAGGATTATGTCAAGGCTGTATATTGTCACCCTGGTTATTTAATTTATATGCAGAGTACATCATGCAAAATGCCTGGCTGGATGAAGCACAAGCTGGAATCAAGATTGCCAGGAGAAATATCAATAACCTCAGATATGCACACAATACCAGCCTAATGGAAGAAAGTGAAGAGGAACTAAAGAGCCTCTTGATGAAGGTGAAGGAGGGGAATGAAAAAGCTGGCTTAAAACTCAACATTCAGAAAACTAAGATCATGGCAGCCAAAAGTAATCTTCAGTCAAGAAAAAAGGCTCTTGCTAGATCCCAGTTATACTGCATCCTGATCTTGGCATTCAACCTCCAGAATGATATGCAATAAATTTCAGTTGTTTATGGTCTATGCTGTTTTTTTTTCCATTTATTTTTATTAGTTGGAGACTAATTACTTTACAATATTGTAGTGGTTTTTGTCATACATTGACATGAATCAGCCATGGATTTACATGTATTCCCCATCCCAATCCCCCCTCCCACCTCCCTCTCCACCCAGTTCCTCTGGGTCTCCCCAGTGCACCAAGATGCTGTTTTGTTTCAGAAGGCGCAATGGACTGAAAGAGTCATCTTCCCCTTAGAAAAATGGTTCTGTGCCGGTTCTCTCTCCATCTTAGTAACTGTCACTACCATACCTTCAGTGAAGCCCCTAAAGTTGACCATTTAGATCACTTTCAGTCACCTAAATCCAAATATAATAGTAATTCTTTATGTTGAGGATTATTGGACTTGTTCATTCTTCTTTATCAAATCTCTACTACTGCCGCACTCCACGTCACCCCCCACCCTCATTAACATTATGTGCTGTGCTGTGCTTATTGCTCAGTCATGTCCGACTCTTTGCAACTCCTTGGACTGTAGCCTGCCATGCTCCTGTCCATGGGATTCTCCAGGCAAGAACACTGGAGTGGGCTGCCATGCCCTCTTCCTCCGGGGCATCTTCCTGACCCAGGGATCAAACCCAGGTCTCCAGCATTGCAGATGAAGTCTTTATGGTTTGAGCCCCTGGGAAGTCTCATGAAGTTTAGAAGAGGCTCCTACTCATTGTCCTTTAATTTATTTTTTCACCCAATAGACTCACTGATTTTAGTAAGATTCACATTTAATATTATTACTCCTCTATCTTGTAGTGACCCCGCCCAACCTATTTAATTTATTAATTAATCATAATAATTTAAAAATAATATATGAGGAAAAATGATATATGTTGAGTATCACATAGCAGGTTCTAAGTGAATTGTGTATATTAACACATTTATTAATGAAAATATGACTGTGAAATATGTACTGCTGTTATACTCTTTTGTCTTCATTTTGCCATGGTTTATTTATTTATGCCTTGATTTATTTAAAGGTAAAGAAATCAAGACAAAAACTCTGGCTCAGCATTAAACAGCTGATAAAGTTACCAGCCAGGTCATACAAAAGATAAAAATCACAAAACTTGATTCGTTCACATGAAATTTAATGTGTAGCCCTAAATAATTTTGCTTCCTTGCAAAAATGTTTATCTTCTCTCTTGCAGTCCTTCTTACCTTCTTTACACTAGAAGACTATTTGGCTAGTCTGTTTCACTCTACCACCTCCATTTTAAGAACACTTCCAATCAGAAACACTTCCAATCAGAGACACTTCCAATCAGAAACATTTTGACTCCCCGAATCAGGGTTTTCTCCTCACCCCCTCCCTCTGCTTCTGCACTTCTAGAATGCTCTCTACTGCTTTTGTCACATCTCTGTCTCTGCCTTGTGTGATTTACCTGGTGATTTGTTCATTTCCTTTGCCGTGTACAAGCTTACGGAAGACAGAAACTCAACATCTTGCTCATTGCTTCGTCTCTAACCCTGGGCAGTGTCTCTTCTGTGACAAACACTGAATAAATATTAGTTCAATCAATTAAGAGTCTAAAGACTAAGTACTCAGTATCAAGCAAATTTGAACACTTAAAAACCTGGATATAACTATTGCATTGCATGTTAAGTATCTTATACTTTTTATGTCTGCCATAGATTGTAGTTTATCATTTAAATGGTGACTAGTAATTTGGGGCACTGAAAAAAAAATGTGCTCCTCCCACTTGTCTAAGTATCAGTTTGACTATCTTTTATCTTGTAGGGCTATGATAAACATCTTGTAATGTACAAAATAAAATGAAACTCCTTGTATTTTTTTAAGCAGATGTGTGTTATAAATGCTCTCTTAATATGTCCTAGCATTTTCCTAAATGGGATATATAAATGCTGAGAACTATTTTGAATTTGAAAAAATTAAATCACTAAAATATTGAACTTAAATCAGGCGAGTTAAGAATAGAGTGGTCAGCTATCTAAGGTTGAAGAGGAAAGCAGAAAGAAAGTAATTTAGGAATGTGGCACTCTTGGATAAAAAAAGTCATGCCAGAAAAAGCCTAGATATGCTTTGAACAGTTGGAGGGGGGTGGTGCTTGCTGCATTTTTAAATTTTATTTTTCAATGAAAATTGTGTATATTTCAGGTGTAAAACATGATAATTTTATATACATATGGTGTGCAGTCACTAAGTTGTATCTGACTCTTTGTGACCCCATAGGCTATAGCCCACTAGGCTATTCTGTCCATGGGATTTCCCAGGCAAGAATACTGGAATGGATTGTTGTTTCCTCTTCCAGAGAATCTTCCTGACCAAGGGATCGACCCCATATCTCTTTTGTCTCCTAGTATTCATAGTGTAATAATTACTACTGTCAAGCTAATGAAAGTAGCATCCCCTCGCCACAGTTACCGTTTTTGTGTGTGCTTCTGTGTGATAAGAATACCCCAAATCTACTCTCTTAGCAAATGTTCAGTATTCAGTACAGTATTAGTAACAGTAGTCACCATACTGTACAGTAGATCTCTAGACTTATTTATCCTAAATAACTGCATCTGTACCCTTTGATCATTTCCCCAATCTCCTGCTCTCAGTAACCACAAGTCCACTTTCTGATTGTGTATTTGCCTTTTCTAATTCCACATATAAGTGAGATCATGTAGGTTTGTTTTTTTTTTTTTCCTTTCAGTTGTTGTTGTTTAGTCTTTAGGTTGTGTTTAACTCTTAGAACCACATGGATTGTAGCCCACCAGGCTCCTCTATCCATGGAATTTCCCGGGCAAGAATACTGGAGTGGGTTGTCATTTTCTTTCTATATCTGGTTTATTTTACTTTGCATAATTTCCTCCAGGTCTATTTATATTGTTGCAAGTGGCAGGGATACCTTCTCTTTTAAGATTAAATAACATTATATAGATATATATTTAATTTAATGCAACATTATATTTTCTGTTCCTATATATAAAATGTTTTCTTTATCCATTCATCCATTGATGGACTTTTATGTTTTGTCCATACGTTAGGTATTGTAATGTTGTAATGAACATAGCAGCATAGATATCTCTTCAAAATACCAATTTCATGTTATATGGATATACCCAGAAGGATTACTGGATCATATGGTAGTTCTAGTTGTAATTTTTTGAGTAATCTCTGTATGGATTTACATAGTCACTCAACCAATTTACATTCCCACCAACAGCATACAGAACATCTCTTTCCTTTACATCCTTTCTAACATTTATCTCTTATCTTTTCTGAGATGCAACTGAAAATCAAAACTAAGACTTTCAGTCAGAGATCTCAATCTGTCAACCAACCATACTGATTTTAGGGGCAAAACTCTAGTATATAATAGATATACATATTAGTTTTGCCAGCAAAACCAACTTAAATTTTATACTTAAGCAACATGGGCTTCCCTAGTGACTTAGATGGTAAAGAATCTGCTTGCCAGTACAGGAGATATGGGTGTGATTCCTGGGTCAGGAAGATCCCCTGGAGAAGTAAACAGTGACCCACTCTAGTATTCTTGCCAATGGACAGAAGAACCTGGTGGGCTACAGTTAATGGGGTTGCAAAGAGTCAGACATGACTGAGAGTCTAACACTCTCACTTTCAGCATTGGCTACATACTTTGAGATAAAAAGAAATCAAAATCCAACTAAACAGTCTTTCTTATCGTGAAGTAGTTGAGTTTTGACATGCATATATATGTGTGTGTCTATGTGTGTGTGAATTGAAGACCTCTCTAATCACTTCTGAAGAATTTTAAATTGCACTGGATTTCAATATATTCTAGGATATTTATGACCTGCACAATTTATTTGCACAGATGGGTTGCTCAAAAATTAAAAGTTCATCCATCATATACAGCTTATGCCAAAGCATGAACCTCAGATGTGAATACGGTTGTCTAAGGTAAACATATATTGAACAGAAAGAATTTTCAAAATTTGACCTCTTGACTTCTGAATCTAAACTAAAACAGAGAAGCCTGTTCAGTGGAGAACAGAAATACTACTTAAAAGTATAAAACAATGAAACATATTCACAGAACAACAAAGGCCAACCCACAGTTTACTACATAAGTGGTGTGTACTTCATAAATTTGCTAATCTAGGCTAATATGATTACATATCTTGGCTCATTTTGCTGTGGTCAGAGGTATCACTTGTGAGATAAATATTTTTTGACATTTTAAGGAACTATTCCCTCATATTATTCATTTTTAGAATGCAGAGTTCAATTGTGGGTCATCACAAAAACTGTTTTTCATAAACTCCTAGACTTTATCAGTTTTATCTGGAAACACTTCATGAGTTCCAATGAAATATTGTAAAAGAGCAACAGCTTTTCAAAAACCACAATTTCTTATGTGAACAGAATCCTTTATCTCTGCTCAGTCTACAGGGAAGTGTTACAATGACGAATGACTTTCAAGCCCCCTACTTTTCTCTCCTTAGCATTACAAATTTTCATTTGGTAGGCCACTCTCCTGTCTGAGGAGTTGCAATTCTCACATTGAAAAGTCTCATTATGGGGGCGTTTGAATCTTCCTGTCAGTCGTGAATCAGAGCAAGTTTAGTCCGTTTATAATTTCTGTCATTTTCTAGCTTGTACAGTGAATTATTGTAACTAACATTCTGACTTTAATAATGTTCATACTGTTGTCATTGAAAAGTTGCCTCACATTAAGTGATGGGTCTCTTATTGCAAATATCGAAAAATTGCCTTTCGTGAAGTCTTCAAAAACTAAGATCAAAGAATCCAAGCTCCCAACTTTCACTCCCTGAGTTTTAATTTAAAATTGGAGTGGCTCTGCTTCAGCCCATGGTATTACAGATACCAGACAAGTCAAATTTATTTTGCCAAGTTAAACCATAGATTTAACAAGTTTAGTACTTCCTTTAATTTTATATCAAAACCAAATAATGAGGAGAAATACATGTGTCTTTTTCTCACTTAAAGGAAAAGTAAAGATAATGATTTTTGAAAGACATAGACAAAAAAGTATCATGTTGGTAACTTTAAAAAATATATTTTTTATATGTTGGGTTCATCAATTTTCAGCCTCTCCCTCTGAAATCAGTAAAGTAAATTTGTTGAGTCAGTGGGGAGCCTGACAACCAGAAGTACCATACTGGCAACAGAATGTTTATCGCAGGAATTGGCCCTATGCACTTCTCTCTTGGAAAATAGCTTGCATAGAAATGAAGAGGTTTCATCCATCTCATTAGAACTGATTCAAATGAATTCTTTTTAATGGCTGAGTAATATTCCAGACTTGTGGACTCTGGCAGAAGGCGAGGGTGGGATGTTTCAAGAGAACAGAATTGAAACATGTATATTATCTAGGGTGAAACAGATCACCAGCCCAGGTTGGGTGCATGAGACAAGTGCTCGGGCCTGGTGCACTGGGAAGACCCAGAGGGATCGGGTGGAGAGGGAGGTGGGAGGGGGGACTGGGATGGGGAATACATGTAAATCCATGGCTAATTCATTTCAATGTATGACAAAAACTACTGTAATGATGTAAAGTAATTAGCCTCCAACTAATAAAAATAAATGGAAAAAAAAGAGAAATGAAGAGGTTGACAACTCTTAAGAACACAATTTGCCTGCGCCTAACAAGCAGGTTAAATTTCCTACTTGATACTTAGACCCTGCAAGAAGGGAAGAGGCCATGAACAGCTCAAATGATCCACTTAAGGTAAGAGCAGTGACTCTCTAGCAGGAATTTCAAAGTCCCTGCAGTTGTGGGTTTAGCTCCCAGTAAACAGAAAAGCTGAGAAAGCATATGCAAATGCAGGGATGAATTGTATCATACATCAGCAAAATTAGGAACACTGTCCCTGAAACTCAAGATTGTGTCACCTTCATGATCTGTTCCTGGTCTGAGTCAAATTTCCTTCATCATGGAACCTCTTCCCTCATCAAATTTCAGTTTAAATATTTTGAAAACAATGGCATGAAGGATATTCAGAAAGAAAACACATTATTTTGGAGCAGGATGTCATGAAGTCAGCTAGGCGTGCAACAAAGCATAGAAGAAAAGGAAGATGGTAATTGTGAGACAAGTCATTTTCTATATTTGTGATAAAACTGAAGTCAGAAAACATATAATAATAGCGACACTAAAAAAATGCAAGTTAAATTTTGGGTGCTTTACTGATACATAGGTATGTCTCAGATGCCACTGTTTCAGAATACAACCGATAGTGGCCTCTACAACAAACCAATGCCAGATCAGCAGTGCCTTATAATGCCTTTGGACCCCTTGTCTGATCACTGTGACTATAACACAAGGTGTAGGGGATGATGTTAACCGTCTTCACAGGTAGCGAGTGTCTCTGGAATAGGATTTATCAGACCAAGAGTTGAATGTACTTTTGTGCAGAGAGATTAATGTGGTTGTAACCACAGCCTGCCCTGAAGCCTTAGACCTATGTCCATTATTCTACTTCCAGCATAGGTAAATGGAATTTTTAAAAGTTGACTTTAATAGCTTGAAAATAAGCACTTATTAATAGGAGTTTCAGTTTAGGGAAAGGCATGCAATGGGTCACTGTGTTTCAGAGGCATTTATAATAAATAATAATAATAAAAATATGAATTTTAAAATTGACTAATAAATGTATTCACAAAATAATTTCACATGATAAGTTTCTCTTTCCTCCCAAGAAGTATTTATTTATTATTACACACATATGAGAACTTCCCTGGTGGCTCAGATGGTAATGAATCCACCTGCAATGCGGGAGATCCATGTTTGATCCTGGGTTGGGAAGATGCCCTAGAGAAGGGCATGGCTACCCACTCCAGTATTCTTGCCTGGAGAATCCCAGGGACAGAGGAGCCTGGTGGGCTACAGTCCATGGGGTCGCACAGAGTTGGACACAACTGATCGATTAAGCACACACACGTACAAATTGATCAATTACTATAGCTCAGCCTCTAGACTGGGTTTACAGCTTGGCTTTTCCATTAACCCTGGGGAAGCACTCACTGGATTTTCTTGATTTTCTCATCTATAAGGGCTGCTGCTGCTGCTGCTGCTGCTAAGTCAGTCGTGTCCGACTCTGTGTGATCCCATAGACGGCAGCCCACCAGGTCCCCCTTCTCCAGGCAAGAACACTGGAGTGGGTTGCCATTTCCTTCTCCAATCTATATGGGCAGATCATAATATTTCCTTATTCTTGGGTGTGTTTGGAGGATTCATTGCATTCGTGAGCCAGTAAGCCAGTAAGCCATTCAATAAAAGTTAGCAATCATTATAATTAACATTGCCATCACTATTAGCCTTTTGCAAAAATTATGTCCTCAAAATGCTCAACACAGAATATTATGTAAATAAAAAATAAAAGCCAATAGTCTATATGCATATCTATTGTATAAGTTGAGTTATTTTAAATATGTGACTGCATAGAAAAATAAGCAATTGCTTTACCTTAGGTGAAGGGATCTAGCAGAATCAGTATAGACTAGACTAGTGTTTCGATGATATTATTCTGCATATGATCTAGAAAATGGATTAGTAGGGATCAAATGTGGAGGGAGAAAGACCAGGATAGGAGGAAATATAGTAGTTCAGGTCAGTTTTTTAAAAATTGAATTAGGATCATGATGGTCATGGAAATAGAGACTGTCAGTCTGAGAGATTATTTTGGAAGTACAATGGATGGGTTCAGAGATACATTGGTGTGGATCCTGAGGTCAAAAATCAGTCATGTTCTGGCCAGCAGAATTGTGGAGTGTCTGGGTTACTTCCAGAGATATTGAATATTGGAAGAAAGACAGGTTTGGTGGGAGGAAAAATCATAATAAAATTTGAAGCTTGCTGAGATGGACCTAACTTTGTACATTCAAAGGGTAGTTATAAGGAGTATGTAGGGTTTAGTAATGAGAGGTTTGGGCTAAAGATAAAATTTAGAAGTCCTTGGTTTAATCCAAGGTGGCACAGTGGTAAAGAATCCACCTGCCAATGCAGGAGACATGAGAGACACAAGTTTGATCCCTGGGTTGGAAAGATCCCTTGGAGGAGGAAATGGCAACCTGTTCCAGTATTCTTGCCTGGAAAATTCCATGGACACAGGAGCTGATGGGTTACAGTCCATATGGTTGCAATGAGTCAGACATAACTGAAGTGACTTAGCATGGCACATCACTGACTGTAGCCTGCCAGGCTCCTTTGTCTATGGGATTTCCCAGGCAAGAATACTTCAGTGGGTTGCCATTTCTTCCTCCAAGGGGTCTTCCCAACCCAGGGATGAAACCTACATCTCCTGTGGCTCCTGCATTGGCAGGCAGACTCTTTGCCACTGAGCTACCTAGGAAGCCTGGCAGGGGTTGGTAAGGCCATTATATACTTGGTGACTTGAAAATTCTGGCTCCTTCCCAAGATTATATCACCGTGTGAACACATGGCTTTTAGTGTCAGTGTGGCAGGAAAGAAAGAAAGCAAGGAGGCACAAGGCCCTTAATTACCTGAAACCCAAAGTGACATATCCCAGAAAAAATAGTCCACTGGCCAGAACCAATGAATGATGCTCAGCCCACCTGCAAAAAGGGTTGGCTGTACAAAGCAGCACCAGATACTTCGTGAGCACTGTCATTGCCTCAACTTGTCTTCCTACTTTTATATTCACCCTCAACCTCTGATTAATACTTTTAACAAGTTTCTTCAGCATTATGGAATTCACAAATTATTGGACTTTTGGAATGATTGGCTTTGCTAGCATACTTAGGCATATTTTAAGTGGTTGCATGTTTTCTTAAAATTGTTACAATGACTTTCAACACTTATTTAATTAGTGACAAAAGTACTGAATGAGTCTTGAGTTTAAATTCTCTATTTACCATGTATCCCCTACATAATATATTGGCTATATGAAATATTTATCTTGGCTATATGAAAAATGTCATGTCAGACTCTTTTTGACCCCATGGACTGTAGCCCACTAGGCTCCTCCGTCCAAGGGATTTTCCAGGCAAGAATACTGGAGTGGGTTGGCATTTCCTTCTCCAGGGGATCTTCCTAACCCAGGGATTGAACCCAGGTCTTCTGCATTGTAGGCAGACGCTTTATCGTCTGAGCCACCAAGGAAAAATGCAACAGAAATCTCTTTTATTTTTAAAAGTATTGTGTAGACTTATACATAAGAAAATATTTTTAATTTACATATTGCAATACACAGATTTCAAGAAAAACATTATTAAATTATTAGGACCATGAATGCCTGATAATCTCTTTTTAAAATTCTAAGCATTACGATTTTTTGCCTCCCTGGAATTGTATTTACAGGATTAGGCTTCTTCTGGTAAATCCTACTTAGTAATACGTTGGCTTCTTTAATATGAATATATACCATTAAAAAATTCTACTAACTTTAATAAGCTTGTTGAAGTAAAATTTTCAATGCTTTTGTAAGCTGTTTGAGAAAAACATATGAGAAAAATATTCCCCTTGCATATATACAATTATTAATGTATGCTTTCAATTAATCTGTAATAATTGTGGTGGGAAATATTAACGACTAAACAAACCAACAAATGAGAATGTACAACTTACTTGTTTAAATAAATGAAATCTATTCTTGAAAAAAAAAAAGACATTTTAGAAAGAGCTCTTAAAAGTTAGCCTTTCTGCCTTTTCTTTTTTCTCTTACACATGCTACAAACCTTTCTTTAACATCTATTAAATGTTGGGTCCTCTGTTGGGCTCTAGAGTCACAAACACACATACACACACAAACACACACATACATACATGATATAATCTCTGCCCCTAATCATGCAACAGTCTAAGAGGAAATTTAGACTTGGTCACAGAGGTACTAATTTTAAGCCATTACAAATTCAGCACCAGAGATACAGAGAGTCCGTTAGAGTTAGTGCTTAAGAGACCCAAAATGATAAATGATGAAGCACATTTCCTTTATGACTTGGTTGCAATTTAAAGTTGCATTTTCACTTTTCTGCATTCAATGTCTTTATGAACTTTTCCATCACTTCAAAGAACTTGAAATTTCGGGGCAATTCCAGAGACACTTTGAAATTCCTCCCATGCACTCTGCTTTTATTGCTAGTGTCTGTCAGTAGGTGATTAATGATTGTTCATTAAGTATAGTTACTCTCGCCAGACTTTTCATGCATAAATAAGAAAGGAGGAAATAGGAATATTACTATTTAAAATGCTCACTGGTTCCTTTTTATAAATTAAAACAGATATTTTATATGTGACACAAATTATTTAGTGTTAAGTTTCTACATATACTATGTAAAAAGTATACTATAAATGTTTAAAAAAGTAGCAAATAATTCTTAGAACAAATCATGTACTTTGTTACTAATTTATACTGGGATCCATTGTTTCTAGAAGTATTCAGATGCTTCTCTCTTGAATCTTTAGGCTTCCCAAGAATACATTTTATTTTTGTGTTTTCTAAATAGTTTATCATTCAACTTTCTTTTTTTTTTTTTTTTTTACATTTTAGAAGCAGTGTACTAATCGCGAGGCTTCCCATGTGGCTCAGCTGTAAAAAATCTTCCTGCAATGTAGGAGACTCAGGAGATGCAGTTTCAATCCCTGGGTTAGGAAGATCCCCTAATGGGGAATGGCAATCTACTCCAGTATTCTGATCTGGAGAATCCCCTGGACAGAGGAGCCTAACAGGCTACAGTCCACGTGGTTGCAAAGAATTGGACACAACCAAAGTCAAAGCAACTGAGCATGCATGCACGTATATGTTGTTGTTATTCACTCACTCAGTCGTGCCTGACTCTTTGTGACCCCATGGACTGCAGCACGCCAGGCTTCCCTGTCCTTCACTATCTCCCGGAACTTTCTCAAGCTCATGTCCATTGAGTCAGTGATGCCATCCAACCATCTCATCCTCTGTTGTCCCCTTCTCCTGTCTTCTATCTTTCCCAGCATCAGGGTCTTTTCAAGTGAGTCTGCTGTTTGCATCAGGTGGCCAAAATATTGGAGCTTCAGCTTCAGCATCAGTCCTTCCAATGAATCTTCAGGGTTGATTGTAGGATACTGCATATCCTTTCTCTTTGAATCTCTTTATTATTCACTGTTTATATTCTTTCAGGAAATATGATCTTAATACTGGTTAAAAGCTAAGCTCGTCTAAGTTGCCTGTTTAAGGACAAATAGTTCAAGTTAGTTTGTGCCCCATTACCTCTTAAATCTCTCAACTTATCCCATTTCCTTAACTTTTTCAGTGGGCTGAATCAGTAGACTTCAACCTTTGGTTTGCTGTGTGCTAAAATTCTGTAGGATTCTTGTTAAAATCCAGAATACTGGAATCTGTCTTCCAAGTCTTTTCCCTTAAAGTTGGGTGTGAACCTAGGAATAGGACACACTACTGCTGATTTTTGATGCAGGTGATTTGCATGATACGGGCCATACTTTAAGAAAACTGGAAAAAGCTAAGAATAGTCATGTGTATTGGATTTATTATTAAGCTAGAATTTAAATATCATTATTTTAAAATTCACATTAAGTACTAAAACTGTAGGAGACAAAATAGCAGCTTTCTCAAAGACGCCCTTGTGATTTTCGATTCCCTTGTGACTATGTTAGTTAGCATGCAAAGGGTGAGTTAAGGCGGCTAACCACCTGGCTTTAAAATAAGCAGATTAGCCCAGATTACCCAGGTGGATCCAATGTACCACAAGGGCCCTTAAAAGTAGCAGAAGGAGAAGGGATAGAAGCAGCAGAAGGAGAAGGGATAGAAGTAGCAGAAAGAATCACAACAGTAGAAGGGTAGTCGGAGGGACACGACATCGTAGGCTTGGAAGATGGAGGGAGGGAGCCTGAGTCAAAGAAGGCGGGAGGCCTTCAGAAAATCGAAAAGGCAAAGAAAGAGATCCTCTCCTAGCACCTCTGGCAGAGACAGAGCTCTGTCAGCATCTTGATTTTGGTCCCATGACACATATGTCGCACTTCTACAGACGTAGAAGGTAAGAAGTTTGTGTTGTTTGGGTCCCTACATTTGTGGGAATGTGTCCCAGTAGTGATAGAAAGGGCTTCTCTGGAGGCTTAGTGGTAAGGAATCTGCGTGCCAGTGCAAGAGACCCAGCAAGAGCTGTGGGTTCGATCCCTGGGTCAGGAAGATCCCCTGGAGGAGGAAATGGCAGCCCACTCTGGTATTTTTGTCTGGAGAATCCCATGGACAGAGGAGCCTGGCAGGCTACAGTCCATGGGATCACAGAGACTTGGACATGACTTAGTGACTAAGTACACACAGTGACAGAAGACGAATGCAAATACCAGGCAAAACTGGAAAACCACTAAGTAGCCACCAAAATCAAGTCTCCTTTCCAATACTTTACTTTTCCAGCTCTGCTACTAGAGAGACTCGTTTTCAATCCGTTTTCTCTTTAGTGCCACTGGTGTTCATTTTCAAAGTTGTAAATATTATGCGTCTATTTCCTGATTTTCCTAACTGAGGCAGTATCGACCTCTGGCTAAAAATGGTAAGGATTAAAAGATACACACTCGCCTCCAGCTACCATTATCTCTTCTGAGAAACAAAAAACTTTATAATTCATTCTTTGTTTGTGAATGGGCTTCCCAGGTGGTGCTAGTGGTAAAGAATCAACCTGTCAATGCAGGGGATGTAAGAGATACAGATTTTTTTTTCATTTATTTTTATTAGTTGGAGGCTAATTACTTTACAATATTGTAGTGGTTTTAGCCATACATTGACATGAATCAGCCATGGGTTTACATGTGTTCCCCATCCCGATCCCCCCTCCCGCCTCCCTCCCCATCCCATCCCTCTGGGTCTTCCCAGTGCACCAGCCCTGAGCATTTGTCTCATGCATCCAACCTGGGCTGATGATCTGTTTCACCCTTGATAGTATACTTGTTTCAATGCTATTCTCTCAGAACATCCCACCCTCGCCCTCTCCCACAGAGTCCAAAAGTCTGTTCTGTACATCTGTGTCTCTTTTTCTGTTTTGCATATAGGGTTATCATTACCATCTTTTTAAATTCCGTATATATGTGTTAGTATACTGTATTGATCTCTATCTTTCTGGCTTACTTCACTCTGCATAATGGGCTCCAGTTTCATCCATCTCATTAGAACTGATTCAAATGAATTCTATTTAATGGCCATTAAAAAGAGATACAGATTTGATCCCTGGGTGGGGAAGATCCCCTGGAGGAGGGCATGGCATCCCACTCTAGTATTCTTGCCTGGAGAATCCCGTGGACAGAGGAGCCAGGCAGGCTACATCTGTAGGGTCACAGAGAGTCGGACACGACTGAAGCAACTTAGCACACTAGCATGCACGCATGTATGACCAAAAAATAGCACAAAGTGTCAGAGAGTAAATGGAAATATCATTTTGTGAGGTACTTATATTTCAAATTAGTGGTAAAAATTAACTCTTTGCTGTTGTTGCTATTGCTAGGTCGCTTCAGTCTCTGTGAGACCCCATGGACTGCAGCCCACCAGGCTCCTCTGTTCACGGGATTTTCCAGGCAAGAGTACTGGAGTGGGTTGCCATTGCCTTAAGTAGACTAAATTAGGAAAGAAAATCCTAACACCTCATAGGAAAAAATGATGCAAAAGGGGTAGCTAAGTTTCCTACAGAAGGAATAGACTAATAAAGAATATTTCTTTAAAACAGTGAAGGCAGGAGAGGAGTTACACAGAAAGAAAAAAAAAAGGAGTGAGGCAAGTAGAAAGAAAATAGTAAAAAGATGTTTAACTGAACTCCAAACATATCCATAGGTATTCCAGTACCTATGAATGGGTAAGTGAAGTTTTCAACTATTCCAAATATAGACAATTTTATTATACAATATAATATCACACTGACCACTTCTCAGCTTTAAACTTTGGTAATCTGTCAAAATCCAGTGGTGGGTAGAAGTTGCCAACAATTTTAAGGTTTTCTTTAAAGCTTGAATTGTATCCTTGGCTACATATGTAACCAAATCCCTTAAAGTGACAGGTTCAGTTCATTCATTTTAAAAGAAAATATATACCAAATTCCCAAGCCAGAAATACCGTAGTTTGTTTGGCTATCATGTATTCTTCCATGCAAAACTGGTATTCCATAATGAAGTAGCTGGTCTTTATGCTTCAGTGAAATGTACAAATGCGTCTTAGAACAATCATCTTCTATGTGCATCAGAAGAGCTTTATACCGAGTCACACTTCATCAGATATTTTATTAAAAAGAGGCATATTCAGAGGCTGAGATTCAGTAAGTCTACCAGTTTTATTACTTAATCAAGGATGGATTTGAATGTTTGGCTTTTTCTTGTGCATATTTGTAAGAGTAGAAAATGCAGTAATTACTTCCAGGTCTTGATTCATGATGTATCAACAGTTTTACTACCATAGCTTTTGAATCACTAGTGGAAATATCACCATGGTGAAAAAGGTCACTTTGTCTTGTTGTTAATATTATTAACAGTGTGATTTTGATTTCACCAACTGAGTCTTAAAGATATCCTGTGTCTTGACTGTATTTTGAAAATTACTGGATTAAATACTAGTATTGTACTAATCATAAAATGTCCAATCTTCATAATTATGCTGTAGTATCATACATTATCCTTGAATGTAGAGAGTACACAATAAATTACTTAGGATATACTATCTCCAGCACAATCTCAGCAATTTTATAATATTTACATACATATGTAAATATGTACATAAAAACATATAAAATATATGTATGTGTGTCAAAAATCCAGAAAAAGAAAAATTTAGACCACTAGATTAATAAAAATATTACTCAGGGTTTTTTGTGTGTGTGTGTGCACATAAAAACAGTTTGCTATCTGGCAGCTCTAAACCAACAGTGAAATGCAACTCAGAGGTAGATTATTATAGAAAAGCTTATACAGTGAAAACCCGAGGCTGCTTATTCTTATAATGATGGGTTATAGAATAGAATTTTCATAATGATAGGGAATCGGTTAAAAATGTTACCCAATGCCAATTTAGAGAAGAGCTTAAGCTTTATTTATTATTTTTAGACACATTTATAAGAAGCAACCCTAGTTTGACTTATTTTGCAGAATAAGGTAAATTAACTTTTGCTTATGTGATATAACTGGTTTTGCCTGCTCAGGGAATTTACATGTCTGGTCTTCACTTTGTATTTAATTATAACAGGTAATATAAATGAACTATATGTGTGTATGTATATAATATGTAAAGTATATGTGCACTTATATACATATTTCTACAGTGAAAGAACTGGGCAAAATATAAGTCTGGTTAAAGGGTATATAGGAGTTCTTGTACCATTCTTATGCTTAAGACTTGAGATTATATCACAATTAAAAATGGACATCAGGGGTGATGCTATAGTAAAGTGCCAGATTGTCATATCAGACACACCAGAATGAGAAATGAAACCAATTCCAAGCATTTTAATATCATTATGTGTACAAGTAATTATGCAGCAGGGGGAAAACACAAAGTCCAAGATTTCACACCACCTCCCAGGTCCTTTCTTGCCTTGTGTAAATGGTTTCTGACCCAGATTTAACATCTTAAATCGCTGAGTGAGACAAGTGGTCCTTGTTTACATAAAAGGAATCTGTCTCAGTCTTAACGCTCCCCTGGTGGCTCAGATGGTTAAAAATGCACCTGCAGTGCAGGAGACCTGAGCTCGATACCTGGGTTGGGAAGATCCCCTGGAGAAGGGAATACCACCTCAATCAGTATTCTTACCTGGAGAATTCCATGGACAGAGGAGCCTGGTGGGCTACAGTCCGTGGGGTTGCAGAGTTGGACACAACTAAGCAACTAACACTTTTCACTTTCTCTACGTCTCAGTCATAAGACCCCTCCAATTTTTACTCCAATAATTACACCACTTACATGAAAATTTTAAGGAG
This sequence comes from Odocoileus virginianus, assembly GCF_023699985.2. Classification (NCBI taxonomy): domain Eukaryota; kingdom Metazoa; phylum Chordata; class Mammalia; order Artiodactyla; family Cervidae; genus Odocoileus; species Odocoileus virginianus. The sequence continues at coordinate 67,181,461 of NC_069684.1, forward strand.
CCATGCCCCATAAATCCATAGATACTGGGTTAGTTTAACATAATCTAACTTAGACCAGATAAGGACTATCCACTAGTAAATAACTTTATATATTTTCCGGGAGAGGTATCATAAACACTTATAAGGGGATTTGACTAGATCATCTTTGTTACTTTGTCTGGCTGTCTCTGATAAAGGGTGAGAATGGATTGCAGGACAACTCCTAATAATCATTTTGTTCCCAACTGAAAGGCAAATATATGCGCTCAGTCGTGTCCAACTCTTTGCAACCCCATGGACTATAGCCCACCAGGCTCCTCTGTTCACGGGATTTCCCATGCAAGAAGACGGGAGTGGGAAGGCAAATGGGGGAGTGCTAACTTATTTTTAACAATAAGTAATTCTATATTAATGAAACTAAAAAGATTAGAGATGCTCATGGAAAATTTCTTAATTGATTTTATGATGTGGTACTTTACATGAAACCAGAATTTAACAAAAGCTTCACATACACACAAAGGCTAAATATATGTGCATATAAATGCATATGTTTAAGAGAATATGTGTGTTCTGTATTTTGACTTACGTAAGTATTGATTACTTTTATTTTTCTTTGGGAAATATAAAGGAAATTATCAGCCTGTATACAGAGTTTTCCTACAGAGTATTGATAAGTAGATCCTGTTTCTTAAAAAAGAAAAACAAAAGTAATTTCTGAATGATTTTAACTACATTTTAGGTTTAAGTATAAACACAATTTTGCTTTAAATGTTGCTGTTCATAAGGATTGTATTGTCCCTGATAATTTTGAATAGTTTATTAAAATAAGTTTAGGAACTTATACCAAAAAAGTGAAACTCCTACATTTTTAAGTAGACCATAAGAAAAATAAGTTCGTAAGAAATAAATCCACTTCTCTGAGTCAAAAATTCTTTCAAGAAACTGATCCCTGTATCAAGTGCTGCCGTGGAGTTAGGATGAGGACTAAGAATGACCACTGAATTCAGCAACGTATTGCTGACCTAGACAAAATAGCATTAGCCATCCATGGGAGAGAAAACACAGATTTCAGTGTCTGGGGGTTAACAGATCAGAGAAAGGCAAAACCTTTAATAAATAAATGCTGTCAGTGTTTTCCTATAAAGACAATCAGATTAGTAAATGGAAAATCACATGGATTTATAGAATTTTATTTAAAATGGGAGATGGTGTACTGTATTTCTATTCTGATAGGAAGGTTCCAGTAGAAAAGAATTTTATAATGTAGGAAAGAGTAGAATAAATTGGAGGATCATAATCTTTGAGTAGATCAAGGAATAGAATCCAGTAGAGGAAAGAGGAAAGGTGAGCAACAGAAATAATCCATTCATTGTTATTGGAAGGAAGACAGCATATTGGTGCAGGACTTTTATGCAACTATTTTATGATAAAATGCTGAGAATGCCTACTGACAAACAATGGAAAGCTTGTGTTTTGTTTTTCAGTGAAATAGAAACCAGTTTTTTTGTTGTTCATTGTAATTTTATTCATAAAAGAAAAAAAAAACTGGACATAGTCCAGGAAACTAGAGAAATAAACTGTGAAACAATGGACTACTACTCAGCAGCAAAAAGAAAACAATTACTGATAAATGCAACCATGTAGGTGAACTAAGATTTTTAACTGAGGATTATGACTGGGAATCTTGAGGTTTTAAGAGAAGGTTTGACTAAGCTAAGCATAAGGGAAAATTACTCAGCCGAGTGTGGGATAGTCGGGTAGGACTCTGGCCAACAGTAAGTTTGTGCATAGAGAACAGCGGAGATGAGTCAACATGATTGGCATGTCTCAGGTGCTAAAAGACAGCGACCTTGCCTAACTCATCTATATATATTCAGGATCCATCATGGAACCAGGCATACAGCAAACATTTTCTTGGAATGAATTAAGTATATTTATCATATTGATAGGGCTTCCCTGCTGGCTCAGACAGTAAAGAATCCACCTGCAATGCAGACCTGGGTTCGATCCCTGGGTTGGGAAGATCCTCTGGAGGAGGGCATGACAACCCACTCCAGTATTATTGCCTGGAGAATCCTCACAAACAGAGGAGCCTGGCAGGCTATAGTCCATGAGGTTGCAAAGAGTTGGACATGAATGAACACCTAAACACAGCACAGTACATCTCATTTTGACAAATGCTAATAAAATATGCATTCTAATTAAAAGAGATGGGATATTCAAGCAAACTAAAAATAGAATAAAATCCCCTCAATATTATAAAGAGTATTTCTTCAAAGAAAATAGCAAACAGTCTTCTAAAATGCTAGTTATATTTTTTTAATTGTGACTCCCAGTTAAGAAAACCACACCATCAAGAGGTGAAGTCTTTTCTTCTCTTGAATGTGAATGAGCTTTTGATTGGACAGCAAATAAAATAATTTGGAAATGATGCATTCTAACTTTGATAGCTAGGTCATAAAAGGTAATAAAGCTTCTGCCTTGCTCTCTGGAATATTCGCTCTTGTAGCCTTCGGGTGTCAAGTAAGCAAACTAAATGCTCTGAGCATACGATGCCTTAGAGAAAGCCCAAACTGGCCTTTGCAGAGAAGATAAGGAGAGGCCATAGGAAAAGAGCTATACATGGTCAGCGGCCATCCAAGTGGTCCCCCCGTCACCCACCACTACTCCAGCTTCTGCCAGCCAATATCTGACTACAGCCATATTGGAGACCCCAAGAAAGAAACACCTAGCCAAGGACTTTTTGAATTACCACCCAATAGAGATTATGAATAGTAAATGATTTTTTTTTTAAGGTTTAAACCACTGATTTGGGGGGTGATTTGTTACAGAGCAATAAATAAACAGAACAAAAGTATATAGTCAGAAATGAAAGTATTTTATTTATTATTACTTAATACATCTCAAGTTTTTTCAGTTTGTATTTTATTATGGAGTAGAGTTGATTAACAATGTTTAGTTTGAGGTGTACAACAACGTGATTCAGTAAGACATTTAGAAGTATCTATTCTTTTTGGAATTATGCTCCCATTTAGGTTAGTACAGAATGTTGAGCAGAGTTGCCTGTGCTATATAGTAGCTCATTGTTTGTTTTCTATTTTAAATATAAGAGTACGTACTTGTCAACCTCAAACTCCCAATCTACACTTCCTCCCTCCCCTTTCCACCTGGTAACCATAAATTCATTCTCTAAGTCTGTGAGTGATTGTGTTTTGTAAATTAGTTAAATTGTATTATTTTTTCTTATATACAAATCATAGCACATGTCATTTGTCTTTCTGTCTGACTTATGTAGTATGATAATCTCTAGGTCCACCCATGTTGCTACAAATGATAATCTTTTAAAACTTGGTGGATACTGTTCTCTCCTTTAAAAATCAGAAAAAGTATGTGTGTGTATGTGTGTTTTATAGAGAGAGGGAAGATACGAACTTAAACTTACTGCTTTCAAAATTCATCACATTATGACCTAGAAGATAATAAAAAAGAGAAAATAAAAATATAAATAAAAAGTACTGTGACCTGATAAAAGAAACTAGATAAATGCATATAAATCAGTTTTATTTTTCATAACTGGAAAATCTCATGACAAAATACAGCAAGAAAATATTTGTTAAAATAATACAATTAACAGTATTTAGAAATAAATTAATAACAAATACCTAGGAATTGTATTGAAGAAATGTTAATGTATAAATGAGACATAAAATAAGACCTGACTCAATGGAGAAATTATATGTTTTTTCTAAACTTGAAGCTCTGAAATTCTGAATATTTCATTCTTAACAAGTTAATATGTCAAAGTTGAGGTAATTTTTCAATGTAAACCAGTAAAGTGATGATAAATTTCATTTGGGTAAATGAACACAGCAAAATACAAAATTTATCTGTATTACCAGAATGGACAAATTTAATTCAGATGACCATTATATCTACTACTGTGGGTAAGAATCTTTAAAAAGAAATGGAGTAGGTCTTATAGTCAAGAAAAGAGTCTGAAATGAAGTATTTGGGTGCAATCTCAAAATTGACAGAATGATCTTTGTGGTTTCCAAGGCAAACCATTCAATCACAGTAATCCAAGTCTATGCTCCAACCATTAATGCAAAAGAAGATGAATTTGAATGGTTCTATGAAGTCCTATAAGATCTTCTAGAGCTAACATCCCCCCCCCCCCAAAAAAAAAGTTCTTTTCATCATAGGGGACTGGAATGCAAAAGAAGGAGGTCAAGAGATACCTGAAGTAACACGCAAATTTGGCCTTGGAGTACAAAGTGAAGCATGGCAAAGTCTAACAGAGCTTTGCCAGAAGATTGCACTGGTTATAGCAAACACCCTCTTCCAACAACATGAGACAACTCCACACATGGACATCACCAGATGGTCAGTACTGAAATCAGATTGACTATATTCTTTGCAGCAAGTGATAGAGAAACTACACAGTCAGCAAAAACAAGACCAGGAGCCGACTGTGGCTCAGATCATGAACCCCTTATTGCAAAATTCAGAATTAAATTGAAGAAAGTAGGGGAAACCACTAGACCATTCAGATATGACCTAAATAAATTCCCCTGCTATTATACAGTGGAAGTGGCAAATAGATTCAAGGGGTTAGATCTGATAGAGTGTCTGAAGAACTATGGACAGAGATTCATAACACTGTACAGGAGGCAGAGATCAAAACCAGCCCCAAGAAAAAGAAATGTGTAAAGACAAATGGTTGTGAGAGTGAGCCTTACAAACAGCTGAGAAAAGACGTGGGAGACAAAGAAGGAAAGGAAAGACATACCTATCTGAATGCAGAGTTCTAAAAAATAGCAGAGAGACATAAGAAAACCTTCCTAAGTGATCAATGTAAAGAAATAGAGAAAAACAACAGAGTGGGAAAGACTAGAGAGATCTCTTCAGGAAAATTAGAGATACCAAGGGAACATTTCATGAAAGATGGGCTCAATAAAGGACACAAATGGTATGGACCTAACAGAAGCACAAGATGTAAAGAAGAGGTGGCAAGCATACACAGAACAATACAAAAAAGATCTTAATGACCGGTATAATCACAATGGTGTGATCATTCAACTAGAGTAAGATATCCTGGAGTGTGAAGTCAAGGGGCATTAGGAGGCAACACTATGAAGAAAGCTAGTGGAAGTTATGGAATTCCGGTTGAGCTATTTCAAATCCTAAAAACAAGCTGTGAAAGTGCTGCACTCAATATGCCAACAAATCTGGAAAACACAGCAGTGGCCACTGGACTGGAAAAGGGTCAGTTTTCATTCCAATCCCAAAGAAAAACAATGATAAAGAATGTTCAAACTACCGTATAATTGCACTCATCTCACATGCTAGCAAAGAAATGCTCAAAATTCTCCAAGCTAGTCTTCAACAGTGTGTCAACTGAGAACTTCCAGATGTTCAAGCTGGATTTAGAAAAGGCAGAGGAACCAGAGTTCAAATTGGCAGCATCCATTGAATCATCAAAAAAGCAAGGGAGTTCCAGGAAAACATCTACTTCTGCTTCATTGACTACATTAAAGCTTTTGACTGTGTGGATCACAACAAACTGTGGAGAATTCTTCAAGACATGGGAATACCAGACCACCTTACCTGCCTCCTGAGAAATCTGTATGCAACTCAAGAAGCAGCAGTTAGGACCAGTCATGGAACAACAGCCTGTTTCAAAATTGGGAATGGAGTATGTGGAGTCTGGATATTGTCACACTGCTTGTTTAACTTATATGCAGAGTACATCATGTGAAATGCCAGACTGGATGAAGCAAAACAGAAATCAAGATTGAGGGAGAAGTATCAACCTCAGATATGAACATGACACCACCCTTATGGCATAAAGCAAAGAGGAATTAAAGAGCCTCTATGAAAGTGAAAGAGGAAAGTGAAAAACCTGGCTTAAAATTCAACATTCATAAAACTAAGTTCATGGCGTCTGGCCCCATCACTCTATGGCTAGTAGATGGGGAAACAGTGGAAACAGTGACAGACTTTATTTTATTGGGCTTCAAAATCACTGCAGAAGGTAATTGGAGCCGTGAAATTAAAAGATGTTTTTTACTTGGAAGAAAAGCTATGACCAACCTACACAGCAGACCCTACACACCCTATTAAGAAGCAGAGACATAACTTTGCCAACAAGGTCCGTCTAGTCTGAGCTATGATTTTTCAGTAGTCATATATGGATGTGAGAGTTGGACTATAAAGACAGCTGAATGCCAAAGAATGATGCTTTTGTACTGTGGTATTGGAAATGACTGTTGAGAATCCCTTGGACTGCAGGGAGATCCAACCAGTCCATCCTAAAGGAAATCAGTCCTGAATATTCATTGGAAGGACTGATGCTGAAGCACCAGTGCTTTGGCCACCTGAATCAAAGAACTGACTCATTAGAAAAGACTGTGATGCTGGGAAAGAAAAAGGCAGGATGAGAAGGGATGACAGAGGATGAGGTGGTTGGATGGCATCACCAACTCAATGGACATGAGTTTGAGTAAACTCCAGGAGCTGGTGATGGACAGGGAGGCCTGGCATGGGGTCACAAAGAGTCGGACACGACTGAGTGAATGAACTGAACTGAATAAGAGGCCATGATCAAGACCACCCCCAAGAAAGAGAAATGCAAAATGGCTGTCTGAGGAGGCCTTACAAATAGCTGAGAAAAGATGAGAAGTGAAAAACAAAGGAGAAAAGGAAAATTTTACCTACTTGAGTGCAGAGTTCCAAAGAATAGCAGGAGACATAAGAAAGCCTTCCTCAGTGATCAATGCAAAAAAATGGAGGAGAACAATAGAATGAGACAGACCAGAGATCTCTTCAAGAAAATTAGAGATACCAACAGAATATTTCATACAAAGGTGGGCACAATAAAGGACAGACATGGTAAGGACCTAACAGAAGCAGAAGATATTAAGAGGTGGCAAGAATACACAGAACTATACAAAAAAGATCTTCATGTCCCAGATAACCATGATGGTATGATAACTCACTCTTTATACTGTGGAACTATTAATATGTTTGATTAAATTATATGAAAACAGCATGATAAACAGATTTTCGTATTGATAGGTATTTTGTTTCTCTTTGAGATGAAAATTGAACCATAGATGTGTTATTTCTTTAGTCTATAATGGAGTATGTTGAAAAAAGAACAATCAGAAATTCTTGTCACACAACAATTTCCATCCCTCTCAAATGCTACCTTCTATTTCTTCAACCTCATAAATGTTTGGAAACGAATTTATGACTAACTGCTGTGAAGTTGCATTTATGATGATGCTCCTGAGACCACTTTATCTGATGCCTCATAAATGTCAGTGAAATGTTTATTTTTAAAACATGGGTTTTAAAAGCTAACACTGCATTTTTATTCAATTTAATCTTTCATTTTATGATGAAGAATTTGCATTGCCAATAACTTGGCATCATGGTGTATTAATGAGAAACATGAAAAAAATTATATAGACCTTTCAGAAATTGTCAGCAGAGTTGTATTTTGATCCACAAAGTATTGGCACATAAAGTATTCCTAAGATCAGTATTTTATTTTGTGATCCATAAAAGCAGGTAAATCATTATATGGTACACTGTAGAAAGGAAATTCATTTTTTATTAGATACTTCCTTTTATCCCCAAATTTGAGACTCCTGTTGATGGGATAATAGTAGTATAAAATTCTACCTGTAAGTTAGTCCTTAACCCTAGTGTAATAGGGCAGGGATCCCCAACTTCCAGGATATCATGCTTGATGATCTGAGGTGGAACTGAGGCAGTAATAGGAATAAGGTGCACAATAAATGTAAATGTTGTTGAATCACCCTAAAACCACACCACCCAACCATTCATGGAAAACTTGTCTTCCACAAAACCAGTCCTGGTGCCAAAAAGGATGGGAACTACTGTAATAGAATACTCTGCACACACTCTGTGCAGCGGATTTGGGGATGCACAAGTGACAATGGCTAAGCCTTTAATTTTTACCTTCACAGTCATTTACATGAGTTTATAAAACAGATACATATATACATTATATTGCATTGTATGCAATCTGAGTTTTCTGCTTACTGTTAAATATGTGTATACATATACAAATATATAAAGAATCATAATGTGTGCAATATTTCATAATGTAAAATATATAAATAATTATGTGTATAATATATACTGTATATTATATATAATCTAAAGCTACAATTTCATAGAGATTAATTCTCTGACACTCAGAAATTTCAGAATATTCTTTAATGAGCTTGTTAGGATTTGCAAATGAGATATTAACTTATTTAATCATTTAATTAATAATTGGTGAACTTATGGATAAAATTACATGAAGCTAACTCCATTGGCACAACACATTATTATATCCCAAGCATGACAACTATTAGATTTATTTTATTCTACATAGAAATTAGTACCAACTAGCTTGATATCATTCTATCGTTGCTGTTCAGTCACATCAGTCAGTTCAGTTCAGTTGCTCAGTCATGTCCAACTCCTTGTGATCCCATGAACCATAGCACGCCAGGCCTCCCTGCCCATCACCAACTGCAGGAATCTACCCAAACCCATATCCATGGAGTTGGTGATGCCATCCAACCATCTCATTCTCTGTCGTCCCCTTCTCCTCCTGCCCTCAATCTTTCCCAGCATCAGGGTCTTTTCAAATGAGTAAGCTCTTTGCATCAGGTGGCCAAAGTATTGGAGTTTCAGCTTCAACATAAGTCCTTCCAATGAATATTCAGGACTGATTTCCTTTAGGATGGACTGGTTGGATCTCCTTGCAGTCCAAGGGACTCTCAAGAGTCTTCTCCAACACCACAGTTCATAAGTATCAATTCTTCAGCACTCAGCTTTCTTTATAGTCCAACTCTCACATCCATACATGACTACTGAAAAAACATAGCTTTGACTAGACAGACTTTTGTTGGCAAAGAAATGTCTCTGCTTTTTAATATGCTGTCTAAACTGGTCATAGCTTTTCTTTTCTTCAATTTATTTATTTTTTAATTGAAAGATAATTGCTTTACATAATTCTATTGTTTTCTTCTCAAACCTCAACATGAATCAGCCATAAGTATATATACATCCCCTCCCTTTTGAACCTCCCACTCATCTCCCTCCCAATCCCACCATTCTAGGCTGATACAGAACCCTTTTTTGAGTTTCCTTGAGCCATACAGCAAATTCCTGCTGACTATCTATTTTAGATATGGTAATGTAAGTTTCCATGTTACTCTCTCCATACATCTCACCCTCTGCTCCCCCTCCCCATGTCCATAAGTCTATACTCTGTGTCTGTTTCTCCAATGCTTCCCTGCAAATAAATTTTTCAGTATCATTTTTCTAGATCCCATATATACACATTAGTATATGATATTTATGTTTCTCTTTCTGACTTACTTCACTCTGTATAATAGGCTCTAGTTTCATCCACCTCATCAGAACTGACTCAAATGTGTTCCTTTTTATGGCTGAGTAATATTCCATTGTGCATATGTACCACAACTTTATCCATTAATCTGTTGATGGACATCTAGATTGCTTCCATGTTCTAGCTATTGTAAATGGTGCTGCAATGAACAATGGGATACATGTGTCTTTTTCAATTTTGGTTTCCTCAGGGTATATGCCTAGGAGTCAGATTGCTGGGTCATATGGTACTTTTATTCCTATTTTTTTAAAGGAATCTCCATTCCGTCTTCCACAGTGACTATATCAATTTACATTCCCACCAACAGTGCAAGAGTGTTCATTTTCTCCACACCCTCTCCAGCATTTATTGTTTGTAGACATTTTGATGATGGCTATTCTGACTGGTGTGAGGTGATACCTCATTGTAGTTTTGATTTGCATTTCTCTAATAATGAGTGATGTTGAGAATCTTTACATGTGCTTGTTGGCTATCTGTATGTCTTCTTTGGAAAAATGTCTCTTTAGGCGTTTTTTCCATTTTTTGATTGGGTTGTTTGTTTTTCTGGTATTGAGGTTTTTGAATTGCTTGTTTATTTTGGAAATGAATCCTTTGTCAGTTGTTTCATTTGCTATTATTTTCTCCCATTCTGAGGGTTGGCTTTTCACTTTGCTTACAGTTTCCTTTGCTGTACAAAAGCTTTTAAGTTTAATTGGATCTCACTTGTTTGCTTTTGTTTTTATTTCTGTTACTCCAGAAGGTGGGTCATAGAGGATCTTGCTCTGATTTATGTCGTTGAGTGTTCTGCCTATGTTTTCCTCTAAGAGTTTTATAATTTCTAGTCTTACACTTAAGTCTTTAATCCATTTTGAGTTTATCATTGTGTATGGTGTTAGAAAGTATTCTAATTTCATTCTTTTACATGTAGCTGTCCAGTTTTCCCAGCACCACTTATTGGAGAAGCTGTATTTGCCCCATTGTATATTCTTGCCTCCTTTGTCAAAAATAAGCTACCAATATGTACATGGGTTTCTTTCTGGGCTTTGTATCTTGTTCCATTGGTCTATATGTCTGTTTTTGTGCCAGTACCATACTGTCTTGATAGCTATAGCTTTGTAGTATAATCTGAAGTCAAGAAGGTTGATTCCTCCAGCTCCATTATTCTTTATTAAGACTGCTTTGCCTATTCGGGGGTTTTTGTTTCCATTTGAATTTTGAAATTTTTTCGTTCTAGTTCTGTGAAAAATGCCATTGGTAATTTGATAGGGATCACATTGAATCTGTAGATTGCATTTGGTAATATAGTCATTTCCACAATATTAATTCTCCCTATCCAGGAACATGGAATGTCTCTCCACCCTTTTATGTCATCTTGGATTTCTTTCATCAGTGTCTTGTAATTTTCTGTATACAGTTCTTTTGTCTCCTTGCTGCCACTAAGTCACTTCAATCATGTCCAACTCTGTGCAACACCATAGACAACAGCCCACCAGGCTCCTCTGTCCCTGGGATTCTCCAGGCAAGAACACTGGAGTGGGTTGCCATTTCCTTCTCTAGTGCATGCATGCATGCTAAGTCTCTTCAGTCATGTCTGACTCTATGTGACCCTATGGACAGCAGCCCACCAGGCTCCTTTGTCCATGGGATTCTCCAGGCAAGAATACTAGAATTGGTCGCCATTTCCTTTGTCTCCTTAGGTATGTTTATTCCTAGATATTTTGTCCTTTTTGTTGCAAAGGTGAATGGGTTTGATTCCTTAATTTCTGTTTTTGATTTTTCATTGTTAGTATATAAGAACGCAAGTGACTTCTGAGCATTGATTTTATATCCTGTGACTTTGCTAAATTCACTGATTATCTCTAGTAATTTTCTGATTGCATCTTTAGGGTTTTCTATGTATAGTATCATTTAATCTGCAAACAATGAGAGCTTTACTTCTTTTCCAATCTGGATTCCTTTATTATTGGACTCATTATTTTTGTGTTACTGTCAGTTTCTTCTTTTATGTCTGTTCGTTTTTGTCTTATGTAATGAAGTGCTCCTATGTTGGCTGCATAGATACTTGCAATTGTTATGTCTTCCTCTTGGGTTGATCCCTTGATCATTATATAGTATCCTTCCTTATCTCTTGTGATCTTCTTTATTTTAAAGTCTATTTTGTCTGATATGAGGATTGTTGTTCCAGCTTTCTTTTGCTTTCCATTTGCATGGAATATATTTTTCCATTCTCTCACTTTCAGTCTATATGGGTCTTTAGGTCTGAAGTGGGTTTCTTATAGACAGCGTATATATGGGTCTTGTTTTTGTATCCATTCAGCCAGTCTATGTCTTTTGGTTGCGGCATTTAATCCATTTATATTTAAAGTAATTATTGATATATATGTTTTTATTGCCATTTTCTTAATTGTTTGGTGTTTGACTTTGTAGATATTTCTCTTCCCTTGTATTTCTTGACTATATAAGTCCCTGTAATATTTGTTGTAAAGCTGGTTTGGTGGTACTGAATTCTCTGAACTTTTTCTTGTCTGAAAATCTTTTGATTTCTCCATACATTTTGAATGAGATCCTTGCTGAGTAGAGTAATCTTGGTTGTAGATTTTTGCCTTTCAGTACTTTAAATATATCCTGCCATTCCCTTCTGGACTGCAGAGTTTCTACGGAAAGATCAGCTGTTAAATGTATGGGGTTTCCCTTATATATTACTTGTTGCTTTTCTCTTAGTGTTTTTAATATTCTTTCTTTGTGTTTAATCTTTGTTAGTTTCATTAGTATATCTCTTGGTATATTTCTCCTTGGGTTTATCCTGTAGGTGACTCTTTGCATCTCTTGGACTTGGTTGACTATTTCTTTTTCCATGTTGGGGAAATTTTCAACTATAATATCTTCATAAATTTTCTCATACCCTTTCTTTTCCTCTTTTTCTGGGACCCCTATAATTCAAATGTTGTTGAGTTTCATATTATCCCAGATGTCTCTGCGACTATCTTTGGTTCTTTTCATTCTTTTTCATTTATTCTGCTCTTCAAAGATCATTTTCACCATTTTATCTTCCAGCCTACTGATTCATTCTTCTGCTTCAGATATTCTGCTATTGATTCCTTCTAGAGTATTTTTAACTTTAGTAATTGTGTTGTTTGTCTCTGTATGCTTATTCTTTAATTCTTTTAGGTCTTTGTTAGTTGATCATCTTACTGTCATTATTATTAATTCTTTTTCAGTTAGTTTGCTATTTCCCCTTCATTTATTTGGACTTCTGTGTTTCTAGTTTGTTCCTTTATTTGTGTAACATTTCTTTGCCTTTTCACTATGTTTTTAAAAAGCTTACTGTGTTTGGGGTCTGCTTTTCCCAGACTTTAAGGTTGAATTCTTTCTTCCTTTTGGTTTCTGCCCTCCTAAGTCTGGTGCAGTGGTTTGTGTAAGCTTCATATAGGGTGAGATTTGTGCTGAGGTTGTTGTTGTTGTTTGTTTGTTTGTTTTCTCTCTAGTGGGCAGGGCTGAATGAGGTATCAATCCTGTCTGCTGATTATTGGGTTTGTATTTTTGCTTTGCTTATTGTTTGGATGGGGCATCCTGCACAGGGTGCTACTGGTGTCTGGGTGACGATGGGTCTTGTATTCAGGTGGTTTCGTTGGTGGCAGTCCTCACGACCTGGCAAACGAAACTAAAAATTATACCTGTCAGTTAAGAACAAAACTAACTAAAGCACAAATGGGAAAACAAACCTAAAGCAAGGTGCCAAGTGGGGATTAAAGCAATGAAAACAAAACTGACAAATATGTTGAGAGGAAAAGAAAGAAAGGAGAAAAAGAATAGATATTCAAGTTTGAATAGAAGTTGATAAAGAAGATTTATATACATTTAAGGTTAACTGCAAGGGGAAAAGAACAGGAGGAAAAGCAAACAGAAGAATAAATGAGAAAAAATAATAACAGGTTTAAAAAATTAAAGTTAGAAGAGGAAAGAAAAAAAAAAAAACCTCCACAGAACTGCAAAAACCCAACATAGAAGCAAAGGTTTATAACAACAATCAAAAGTGTGATTAAAAAAAAAAACAAACTCAAAATTAATAAATGTTTCTCTTGAGTCATTGCTGTCAGGGTCTTTTCCCTCACTGGGAGTCACGGTCCACCTCCCCTCCCTAGGATGCCCTCCCACACTGTGCTGGTCTCTGGACCTGCTGTGGGGGCAGCTCAAATACTAATCTGCTCCTACTCCTGTGTTTTCTTATCTCCAATGTCCACAGATGTCAGAAGTAGCATGTTTTCTTTTTTGGGAGCTCTCAGTGTCTTTTTATATATTCTGTAGATACAGATTCTGCCTAGTTGATCATGTGGATTTAATCCACAGCTTGTACAGTTGGTGGGGAGGTTTTGGGTCTTCTTTCTTAGCTGCACTCCCCCTGAGTTTCAATTGTAGTTTTATTCCCACCTCTGCATGTGGGTTGTCCAGTGGGGTTTGCTCCTGAGGCTGCCCTGGAGGACTTGGGTCTGCCCCAGTGAGGGCCAGGTGTGGAGGTGGTGCAGCTGCTTGGATGAAGGGGTTCTGGCAGCACCAGGTACTCAGGGGAGTTGGTGGTTAGGGCAGCAGGAGGTATAGTGCTCTAGAAGGGTATGGCAGGCAGTATTGGCCAATACACGCCAGTACTCTTGTCTGGAGAACCCCCTGACAGAGAAACCTGTCAGGCCACAGTCTACAGCATCACAGTGAGTGGGGCACTGGCCAAGTGACCCCGCACGCATAGACACAAGACTTTTTTTGCCTGTGGCAGCTCTGCCCCAGTGCGGGTTGAGCGTGAAGGTGGCACAGCTGCTTGGGTCGCAGGGGCCCTGGCGGCGCCAAGTGTACAGGGGACCGGGCTGTCTCAGCCACAGGAGTTATGGCCCTATCAGTCTTTTTCTCGAGCCTCTGGTAGCTGGTGATCAGGTCTCTTTGGCTCGTCTTTCTCCATAGCCCACCTGTTCAGGCACTTAGAGGGCTCCCTTGCCTGGGGTCCTTCTCTGTTGTTCAGCATGTCAGGCACATAAAGCCCCTACCACTCCTGGCTGGGGTTCTACTCTGGTAGATCTGTGCATCAAGCGCTTAAAGGGGCACCCTGGGTGGGCTCCTACTCTGTAGTTCACCAGGTACTTGATGGGCCAGCCTCTCTATTGTTCAGCTGCTGCTGCTGGCCTGTGGGGAGGGAGAGGCTCTGGTGATGACTCCATGCGTCATGACTCAGCAGTATCGCCTTGCTTCCCTGGCTGCTTGGCATTTCCCACCACGGTCTCCTCCCTCACATCCCCTTGGTCCACCTCTCAGCAGTCAACAGCAGCCCTCACCCTGGGATTGCTCCACAATCCCTAAACTCCAGCTCCCAGCTATGGCACCTTCTAAAGGACCAGTATCCCTATCTGGGGTATGTATGGCTGTGGCAAGGACTGTCTGATTCTCATTCCATTCAGGTTGCCACAAATCAAACCTATTTTACTCTCAGCCTTAAATTTTCTCCTCTGACTCAGACAGTTGGCCCTGATGTGGGGATCAGACCCTTGCTTCAGTTCCCCCACCCACCAAGGGCGGGTCCAGTCCTAGTAACACTCCTGTTTTCTCCCCTAGTTCCCTCATCCTACCGAATTTTGTGTGGCTGTATATATTTTCTCCACTAGAATTATTTCTCCACTGATCTCCAGTAGCATATTGGGCACCTATCTTTCTTTTTCTACTTTGCCTTTTGCTTTTCTTCTTTTCTTAGCTATGTGTAAGGCCTCCTCAGACAACCATTTTGCATTTTTGCATTTCTTTTTTCTTGGGGATGCTCTTGATCACTACCTCCTGTATAGTGTTAGGAACCGCAGTCCATAGTTCTTCAGACACACTATCAGATCTAATCCCTTGAGCCAATTTGTTGCTTCCACTGTATAATCATAAGGGATTTGATTTAGATCATACCTGAATGGTCTAGTGATTTTCCCTACTTTCTTAAATGTAAGTCTGAATTTGGCAATAAGGAGTTCATGATATGATTGACAGTTGGCTCCTGGTCTTGTTTTTGCTGTGTAGTTTGTCCATCTTTGGCTGCAAAGAATTTAATCAATCTGATTTTGATATTGACAATCTGGTGATGCCCATGTGTAGAGTGTTCTCTTGTGTTGTTGTAAGAGTGTGTTTGCTATGACCAGTGCATTCTCTTGGCAAGAAAATGAAGCAAGGCAAAAGCTAACAGAGTTTTGTGAAGGCTCTAAGATATACTTTAAATAATTCAAAGCATTAATGAAGAAAGAAAAGGAAAAGTAGAAATATATAAGAAAACACAATTTAGAAGCTAAAACAGAAAACATTAAAGCCAAAAGAGTAGAATATTTTTATATTCAGATATTTTGTAAAATTAATCACAATATTCAGCATTATCAATGGAGAAAAAATATTTTTAAATACTAATCCTGAAATCCATTAGGGGAAAAATGTATACATTGATTAAAATTCCAGGTAAATATTATTAGTCCTTATTAGAAAAGTCATTCTTTATTACCAAAAACTTTTCATAATCTTTTTTCTATATTTAATTTTAAAATGTTTTTTCTATAGGTTTTTATATTTAAACTGTATTTATGAACATTTACATTCATATGGCATCTATTAATAGTTATTGAAATATGACTGCCCTTAATCTGTTTCTCAGAACTAGCAGCTGATTTCTTCCTGCCCTCATTGTTCCATCTGTTATACAGCGAGACAATTCTCCACACTGTAGTCAAGATAATTCTATTAAGAAAAAAGAGAATACCTAACTTTAATGTAACTATTATTTATTATGTAACTTTCTTCCATACAATGTCTATTAACATAAATTTCAAAAGCATCATACAGAGATATTTTTATTAAAATTAAATCATAATAACTTTCATGTTTTGAAGCTATTATTTTCTAGGAAAAAATAGTGGTTTGTCTTACAATGACATGACCAGCTTTATGTAGCAAAGTGTTCTTCTTAATAGACATGGGAGGCTATTAAATTATTCCCTACTGAATGAGAATTTGTATCAAAATAAGGTGCAAGCACATACATACAGTAGGTTTCTATGTAGTTGAAGTGACTTGGTTTTTAAACAATTTTAATAGTTTTTACATTATCATGAATAGTCATTTGGTAAAAATGAAATTAATTATCATTATAATCTTGAAATTAAATATTTTATACTGAAAGGACTCTTAGAATTCACAAAGAATCAACAGGACAGAAATACTTTTAGGTATATTCGTAGTAGTTATTTGCTGTCTAGTTATTTTTATAACATACCTAATACTAAATGAAGTCTTTTAATTTAGCTGTTTTATTTTTATTTACTTTTAATAAATAATTCCTTAGTGATAAATATGCACTTGCTCCACCTAAAATATATGCTTTCCACTCCACAGATAGTCATTTACCCTTATCATCTTATAAGCCTCCTGGCTCTGGGATTTGGAAAAGGTAATTAAATATAAAGCAGAGCATATTTTTGTGGAGAAAGCACCTAATAATAGAGGTTAATTAGTTGCTTGAAAAGCAATAGGGCTATAATGAGAAACCACAAAGGAATGCACAAGCAATTAAAAACAGAAGAGATACACTAGAATCCTAATGTATTTTGTACATACCTAATTTTATAAGCACTAAACAAGTGTTTTACAGTATTCACACATCTATTTCTAAAATACAACAGGATACCATATTTTAAAAATGAAAATTGTACATCTCACTTTGCAGCTTAGTTTTATTTTTTCATTATAATAATATGTTCTCTCTTTACTCAGTAATATCTAGTAAATTTCATAGGTTTTTGCCCTTTGCAACTTTATATCTTCTTGCTGTAAGTGTGTACCTCTTTATATTCTCTACTTAACAAAAGTTACAAAAAGGGTGGCAAAATTTCTGTGACACCTATAATTATAGAATTCAAATTAGAGTGTTTTAAAGTGGCACTGCTTAACCTCTTTTATGTTTCAGTTCATATTACTGCTCTATTATATCTCTATATTTAGTTGGATATTTTACTAGCTTGAAACAAAGAGTATGAGTATTCAGAATGCTGATAGATACTACATAACAAGAGGTTGAGAAGAGTTCATCATTCCACTTTTAAGTACATAGGAATAAGAGTTCTCAACTAAAAATGACAATAAAGAAATAAACATTGATTGCCCTTTTATTCCAGAAACTATGTCAAGAACCCTCAAGAGTTCTTGGGGATACAGCCTTGCAACCCCAACACTTGGATGCCAAAAGTTATTGTATTACTTAGGTTGTGTAACAGTGAATCCCTCAAGATGATGCTTCTCTATAGCACTGCCCCCATCCACTGTTGTCCAGGAGGTTATCAGTTAGGGAGGAAACCCTGCCCCATAAGGTGGATCAGAGAACAGTGGATAAGAGAGTTCCTCCAGAAAGTAGGGTCCAGTCTAATGAAAATCTTTCTTTTGCTTGAGGAAATGTTTCCATAATGTTTCCGTCAGGATTTTATCATTGCATTTGACACCAAAATAGTGAAAACTATATCTCAGTGTGAAAAAAAATACCCTAAAATATTTCAATATTTCCCACTAATATTAGCTATTGATGAAGTTAGTTGAAAATATATTAATAAATTATCTTGTTGTTGTTTGGTCGCTCAGTTGTGTCTCTTTGCAACCCCATAGACTGTAGCCCGGCAGGCTCCTCTGTCCTTGGGATTTCCCACGCAAGAATATTGAAGTGGGTTGCCATTTCCTTCTCCAGGGGATCAAACCTGTGTCTCTTGCTATGCAAGCAGATTCTTTAAAATGGGGAGCCCATTTTAAAGTACCTAAGTATGTCTATTGATTTAATTTTTTTCTTCCTCTTTTGCTTTTGGAGGAAGTAGATTCTGAAAGAACCCATGAACTGCTCCTTGAGCTGTCTGACCATTTGGTGAGAAAGTCTAAAATCCCCCAACTTGTTCCTCATCTCCACTATAGGATAAAAACAGAGTTGGAGCTGAGTACTTCCTGTGAGAGCCTTGCTAAGGGTTATTCATGATTTTTTAAGAGATCAATGCCCCAAAATTGCATCACCAGATTAGCATTACGGGTATCAAGCAATGCAGAGGACAGTGGAGAAGAAAGTTCAGGCTTCTTAACAGTGAGGAAACAGGAAGCTTTACAATATCCAGACCCCTAATAGATGATGAGACATTGCCCTAGAATTCTCTGACCATGTTAAGCTCTTCATTAGCCACAAAAATGCCAGCTTTGCTGTCATAGGAACATAAATAATATGACTCTATATGAGATCCATGAACTAGCAAAGGAAAATTTCTAATCTTAAAAGAGCTGTTGCCCGTTTTTCCAAGGGGTGTTTTTTGATGGAGAGTAATATCGAAAAAGCAAGAGAGTGCCAGAAAAACATCTCTTTCTGCTTTATTGACTATGCCAAAGCCTTTGACTATGTGGATCACAACAAATGGTGGAAAATTCTGAGAGATGGGAATACCAGACCACCTGACCTGCCTCTTGAGAAACCTGTATGCAGGTCAGGAAGCAATAGCTAGCACTGGACGTGGACCATACTGGTTCCAAACAGGAAAAGGAGTATGTCAAGGCTGTATATTGTCACCCTGCTTATTTAACTTATATGCAGAGTACATCATGAGAAACTCTGGGCTGGAAGAAGCACAAGCTGGAATCAAGATTGCTGGGAGAAATATCAATAACCTCAGATATGCAGATGACACCACCCTTATGGCAGAAAGTGAAGAGGAACTAAAGAGCCTCTTGATGAAAGTGAAAGAGGAGAGTGAAAAAGTTGGCTTAAAACTTAACATTCAGAAAACTAAGATCATGGCACACAGTCCCATCACTTCATGGAAAGCAGATGGGGAAACAATGGAAATAGTGGCTGATTTATTTTGGGGGGGCTCTAAAATCACTGCAGATGGTGATTGCAGCCATGAAATTAAAAGATGCTTACTCCTTGGAAGGAAAGTTATGACCAACCTAGACAGCATATTAAAAAGCAGAGAGATTATTTAGTTAACAAAGGTCCATCTAGTCAAGGCTATGGTTTTCCTGTGCTCATGTATGGATGTGAAAGTTGGACTAATAAGAAAGCTGAGTGCTGAAGAATTGATGCTTTTGAACTGTGGTGTTGGAGAAGACTCTTGAGAGTCCCTTGGACTGCAAGGAGATCCAACCAGTCCATCTTGAAAGAGATCAGTCCTGAATGTTCATTGGAAGGACTGATGCTGAAGCTGAAACTCCAATACTTTGGCCACCTGATGTGAAGTGTTGACTCATTGGAAAAGACCCTGATGCTAGGAAGATTGAGGGCAGGAGGAGAAGGGGACGACAGAGGATGAGATGGTTGGATGGCATCACTGACTCAATGGACATGGGTTTGGGTGGACTCTGGGAGTTGGTGATGGACAGGGAGGCCTGGTATGCTGCAGTTCATGGGGTCACAAAGAGTCCGAGAAGACTGAGGGACTGAACTGAACTGAACTCATCTTATATATATGCACCAAAATCAATGGCGCCTTTACAAAAAAACACAAATTTCAGTGTTGGCTGCATAGCTGGTGTCATCAATAAGGAAGTATTCTTTCCATAGGTAGTTGAAATGATTCTCTAGGGTAAATTCATGACACTTTATGATTATAAAGATAAATAGGCAATAAACCTGAAAGATTTTTTGCCTTGTGTTTGAGGGTGACCCTGAAGCAGTTCCTTAACCCACAACTAGTAACATGACACCAATTGTTACTACCAGTTCAGTTCAGTCACTCAGTTGTGTCCGACTGTTTGTGACCCCACAGACTGCTACACACCAGGCTTCCCTGTCCATTACTAACTCCCAGAGCTTGCTCAAACTCACAGCCATTGAGTCAGTGATATCATCCAACCATCTCATCCTCTGTTGTCCACTTTTCCTACTGCCTTCAATCTTTCTGAGCATCAGGCTCTTTTCCAATGAGTCAGTTCAGGTGGCCAAAAGTATTGGAGTTTCAGCTTCAGCATCAGTCCTTCCAATGAATATTCAGGGTTGATTTCCTTTAGGATGAACTGGTTGGATCTCCTTGCAGTCCAAGGGAGTCTCAAAAGTCTTATCCAACTCCACAGTTCAAAAGCATCAATTCTTCATTGCTCAGCTTTATTTATAGTCCAACTCTCACATCACTACCATGTAGCTCAAATGGTGAAGAATCTGCCTCTGATGCAGGAGACCAGGGTTTGATCCCTGGTTTGGGAATTTCCTCTGGAGAAGGGAACGGTAATTCACTCTAGTATTCTTGCCTGAAGAATTCCCTGGACAGAGATGGCTGGCGGGCGACAGTCCGTGGGTTCGCAAAAAGTCAGAGACAACTGAATGATTAGCATACACACTCGCTTCCATACATGACCACTGGAAAAACCATAGCTTTGACTAGACAGACCTTTGTCAGCAAAGTAATGTCTCTACATTTTAATATGCTGTCTAGTTTGGTCATAGCTTTTCTTCCAAGGAGCAAGTGTCTTTTAATTTCATGGTTGCAGTCACCATTTGCAGTGATTTTGGGGCCCAAGAAAATAAAGTCTGTCACTGTTTCCATTACTTCTCCATCTATTTGCCATGAAGTGGATTCACTACCAGAATTAGAACTAAGAAGTGAAAGATTTTGCAATATACTATCTCCAGTTTTAAGGAAGTGACAAAGGAAAGGAAGCAAAGACTCTTGGCATGAGAATTTGAATTCATTACTTTTTATCAATACTTTGTGACAAGAAGTATATGATCTTTTCATTAATGAGTTTATTACTTTTATATCCCAACTCTAGACCTCAAGTCTTTGAGACAGGCAAGACTTTCAGATTCAACCTTGCTGTATTTTTTTCCTCTTTGAAGATTTAGGGCCACATAAGTTTATTCAAACTGCACTAGCCTTGTTTCCATTTTTTCCCCCCAGAAATACACAGATCACACATGAGCCCTCTCATATTTTCCTGTCCTTGAACTAAGGCTCTTCTCTACCTGAAGACTTTACCCACTTTATTGGAGGAAAGAGCTAAAGATTGTGAGTCACAGTCACTTGATCTTTGTAACTCCTCTGTTTCCATCATTGCACCTTCAGGAAAGTGAAAGTCACTCAGTCATATTTTACTCCATGGAATTCTCCAATCCAGAATACTGGAGTCGGTAGACTTTCCCTTATCCAGGGGATCTTCCCAACCCAGGAATCAAACCAGGTCTTCTGCTTTGCAGGCGGATTCTTTACCAGCTGAGCCATAAGCCTCTTTGAAATCATAGCATCATAAACTTCCCCCCAGCTCACTTTCAGAGAGATTTTACTTTTCCATAAGTTAGTTGTCTGAGCACAATAGATTGATGATAGATAAACACATATACAGATAGGTAGCACACATATTACAGACTGTTTACATGTAAACACATATTTTAAATGTATACACAGCTCATTTATATGACTTTTTATAACTTCTAGACATATATATTTTAAATATAAATGTATGATTCATGAAGTAATAAACATTATACATAAAATATGTTATAAAATATTCTTCAAAAGCTACTAAAAAGGAAAAAAATGTAGCCTTGTTTTAGACAATTTATTAATGATTTTTAGTAAATATTCTAATATTATGAAAACTTTATAAAGAAAACAAAACAGTTTGATAATATTGTTCAAGGTGAAATAAATGTTCACAATCATATAAAGTCTGTGTTAGTGAATCATATTAAATAATAGAAAAAATAAATTTCTATGTCTGATAAATATGATTATAGATATATTGTTTTTATCCATACAATGAGATATTTCCTGGTATTTCATGAAGTTTAACATTATTTGCCCTAAAAATGTTATGTGAATTAACAAAAAGTTAATTTCTTTCATGTAGGTATAGTCAGACTTGAGTGACAACGGCAAATAAAATATTAGATTTTCTCCTATTAGAGTTCTGCTTTAGAATATCACAGGCTTCCCTGGTGGCTTAGCTGGGAAAGAATCCGCCTGCAGTGTGGGAGACCTAGGTACTATCCTTGCATTGGGAAGATCCCCTGGAGAAGGGAATGGCTACCCACTCCAGTATTTTGGCCTGGAGAATTCCATGGACATGGGGTTTCAAGAGTTGAACACAACTGAATGACTTTCATAGACACTTTAGGATATTGTGAATTATTATGAAAGAAATATAGCAATGGCCTTGATTTTTAGAACGTATTAGATAGAAAGATGGAAACTCTGCAAGGAAAAGTTCACTGGACTGGGGATTTCTAACTCCGGCACAATTCAAGTAAAAAATCTCTAATGCCTAAGAGGAAGACAGGTGCATTTTATAGTTGCAAACAATATTTCTCAAAAGTATAAAAATAAATAGACCTTTTGGGTGACTGATAGTGATGGTAAGTGGAATAGTGGTACCTTGTGGGATTTTTTTTTAAGAGATCTCAATTATTTGTGCCCATAATGATGGTAGAATACATTTAGAACACTAAATATATTTCTGTCAATTAGTTGTTTTTCAATTTCATTGGCTGAGAAGAAGGGAATGATATAATGCTTTTCTGAGAAGTTTGGGATATAGTGGGCTATTTATAAGGTTTTTAAATGTTCTGATGAGTGCCAGGTTATAATTCATGACTACCTTTTCAAAAACAACTGAATACAAATTAAGCAGATTCATTTCTAAACAGCATGATGAGGCTACTTCTGATGGGAAAACAGCGTTTCTTTACAATTTTTTAAATGTTGTCTTGTATAAAAGTAAGCACTGTTGGAAACTGAGGACTTAGGAAATAAAGGATAAAATGAGAGACATAAAGAGCACATAAGTGATCATTAAGGTTTTGCAATCTATTATTAGGTCTCCTAGACAAAATAATTTAAAACTGACATAGAGTGAGACAGAAGAATAATTTTCTCTGATATTAAAACAGATTCACACAATTAATTTTGAGGTAATATATCAGAGATATGATAAACATTTGTTTTTTTCTAATAACTTTTCAAGTAATGGCTGCAATGAATATCTTAAAAGCTGTTTAGTCATTAGTATAGAAAAAATGTGAATTAAAATTAATATAAACATTTATTCAAATACAAATTTATGAATTCATATAAAGTGTATCTGAGTTCTAGCAGTTGGATTGCAGTCTTCTCAAAATCCTGCTCTTTTCATAAAACAATTTTATGTAATTAATATATCTCCTTAAACTAAGCAGTCTAAGTAGTAAATATTCTGTACCTATTTTTACATTTCCTGCTTGTTTGATGAATTTTAGAAATTTATTGAGGGAAAATGTGTCAAATATAATTGTATATTTTCAAGTGCACAACATGATGATCTAATGTACATGCACATTGTAGAATGATTACCAGTTTAATATAATTAATGCCCATCATGTCTGTGTATGTGTGTGTGTGTGTGAATGTGTGTGTGGTAAGAATGCTTAATATCTACTGTCAGGAACTTTCAAGTATATGATACAGTGTTATTAATCATTGTAGCTATGCTATGTGTTAGATCCTCAGAATTTACTGTTTTATAACTGACAACTTACATTATTTGACTCATACTACCCTATTTCCTGTTCCCCAGCCCCTTGGCAATCAGCATTCTAACCTCTTTTTGTTTGATAAGTGGCTTTTTAAAAAAAATATTTCACACATTAGTTATTCCATACAGTATCTGTCTTTCCATGTCTGACTTATTTCACTTAGCCTAATGACCTACAGATTCATATTCATGTTACTGTGTTATGGCAAGTGGCAAGACTTCCTTACTTTTTATGGCTGAATACATAATATTCAATTATACATACTTATATTTATATGTCACTTTTTCTTTATCCAATCATCCATTAAAAGACATTTAGCTCATTTCCATGTATTAGCTATTTTTCATTGCTGCAATGAACATAGTATGAAAGTGTCTTATTAAGATACTGATTTTAATTCCTTTGGATAAATAGCCAGACCTGAAGTTGTTGAATCATAAGGTAGTTTAATTTTTGAGAAATGACCATATTGTTTTATGTAATGGTTGTACTGTTTTACATTCCCACCAACAGTGTGTAATAGTTCCCTTTTCTCCACATCCTCACCAGTGCTTTTCACTTGTCTTTTTGATAATAGCCATCCTAAAATGCGGAACATGATGCCTCATTGTGGTTTTGACTTTCATTTTCCTGATGATTAGTGGTACTGAGCCCTTTTAATATACCTATTGGCTATTTGTATGTATCCTTTGGAAAAATTCCTACTCAGATTCTTTGCATATTTTTAAACTGCATTTTTTTCTTTTTTTTTTCTTTTGAGTTGTATGAGCTCTTTATGTACTTTGGATATTAATCCCTTATAGATATAAGATTTGAGGGTATTGTCTTCAT
This sequence comes from Odocoileus virginianus, assembly GCF_023699985.2. Classification (NCBI taxonomy): domain Eukaryota; kingdom Metazoa; phylum Chordata; class Mammalia; order Artiodactyla; family Cervidae; genus Odocoileus; species Odocoileus virginianus. The sequence continues at coordinate 67,206,213 of NC_069684.1, forward strand.
TCTGTAGATTGCCTTTTCAGTTTACTGAGTGTTTCCTTTACTACACAGAAGGGTTTTTAGTTTGATACAGTCCCACTTTTTCACTTTTGTTGCCTTTCCTTTCGGTGTCTTGTCCATGAAATCACTGCCAAGACCAATGTCAAGGATCTTTTTTTACCAATGGTTTCTGCTAGAAGTTTTGTAGTTTCAGGTATTATTAATACAGTGAAATATTTGATCTATTTTGACTTAATTTTATGAGTGGCATACAATTGGAGTCCAGCTTCATTCTTTTGCATGTGGAAATCAAGTTTTTTTCCAACAGCATCATTTATTGAAGAGATTGTATTTCTCCATATTATGCTCTTATGTGCTCGTCAAACACTACTTGACCACATATGTGGTGGCCTATATGTGAGCTCTGAAGTTTGATTCATTAGTCAGTTGCCTGTTTTTAGCCCATACTTTAGTGTTATGATAACATACCTTTGTGGTATAATTTGGAATCAGAGTATGACATCTCCTGATTTGTTCTTCCTCACAATTGTTTTGGCTATTCAGGGTCCTTTTACTTCTGCACAAATATTTGAATAGCTTTTTTTCTACTTCTATGAACAATGCCACTTAGACTTTGATAGAAATTACATTGAATCTTTAGATTGTTTTGAGTGCTTTGGACATTATCACAAGTTAATTCATTTGTTTCAATCCACGAACATGGAAGAGCTTAACATTTATTTGTATCATTTTAAATTCCTTTCATCAATATATTTAGCTATTAGTGTATGGGTCTTCCACCTCCTTCGTTAGATTTATTCCTAAGTATTTTACAGGTTTTAATGCCGTTGTGAATGGGACTGCTTTCTTAATTTCTCCTTAACATGATTCATTAGTGTATAAGATGCAAGATTTTTGAAGTTAATTTTATATCTTGCAGTTTTATTACTTTCTTCTAACAGTTTTGTTTGGTGAATATTGTCATTTTCTCTATATAAGATTATATCATCTGCAAATAGATAATTTTACATCTTTCTTTCTGATATGGATAGTTTTTTATTTCTATTTCTTGTTAACTTACTGTGGCTAGCATTTCCAGTAGTATGTGGAATAGAAATGGTAAGAATGGTCATCTTTGTTTTGTTTCTGATCTTAGAGGCAAATCTTTTAACTTTAAACCACTGAGCATGATATTAGCTGTGGTCCTATCATGTGTGACCTTTACTGTGCCAAGGAGCTTTCCTTCTATTACTTGTTTGTTGAGAATTTTTATTATGAATGGATATTGACTTTTTTCAAATATTTTCTGACACCTATTGAATAATCATATTATCTTTTCCTTCATTTTGTTAATGTGGTGATTTGCATATTTAGAATCATCTGTATATTGCAGAAATAAATCCCAGTTGATCATAATGTAGATTATTTTATAATATGTTCTTGAACTCAGCTTGAGGTAAGTTGCTAAGAAAGTCTGCACCTATATTATCAGACACATTGACCTGTAATTGTATTTTTCTTGTAGTGGCCTTGACTGTTAAGTCCTTGTCAGGATAGCAAAATCTTTGTCAGTCTTTAGTCAGGATAATGCTGGTCTCATAAATGAGCTCTTTCCTCTTCAATCTTTTGTTAGAGTTTGAGAAATACTTGTATTTATTCTTTAAATGTTTGATAGAATTCATCTGTGGAGCCATCTACTCCTGGACTTTTATTTGCTAGGAGATTTATAAATTATTGGTTAAAACTTCTTGCTAATTATCAATCTCTTCAAATCTTTGTTTCATGATTCAGCCTTGGTGAGTTGTTTGTTTCTAGGAATTAATGGAGTTCTTCTAGGTTATACATTTTCTTGGCATATACATGACTATAGTAGTATCTTACAATCCTTTCTATTCCTGTGGTATCATAAAGATTTCCTCATTCATTTATAATTTTATGAAATGGCATCACCTCTGTTTTCTTCCTGGTGAGTCTCGCTAAAAATATTTATCACTTTTATTAACTTGGAACAAACTTTGTTTTGTTGGTATTTTCATTGTCTTTCTAGTCTCTCAGTTATTTCAACATTGGTCTATAGCTTTTCTTTCTGTAAATGTTGAGCATAGTGTGTTCTTACTACTTTTTCCTTGCGATTTGAGATCAGGATGAGATAATTTGAGATTTTTAAAAAATGTAGCCCTGTCACTCTAATTGTCCTTCTTAGAACTGGTTTTGCTCCATCATGTGAATTTTGGTATGTTGTGTTTTCACTGTTTTTTTTTATCCCAATATACTTTTTTATTCTCATTTTGATTAATTCTTTGATTCATTAGTTGGTCAGAGATATGTTTTCTGATTGTCACATACTTGTGAATTTTTAGCATTTGTCCTGCTTCTGACTTCTAGTTTCATACCATTGTAGTGATAAAAGATACTGATTATATTTCAATTTTCTTAAATTTCTTGGGACTTGTTTTGTGATCTAACATGTGGTCTGTTCAGAATATTCCATGAGTGTTTGAGAAAAATGTGTATTCTGGTGCTATTGGATGGGATGTTCTATGTATGTCTATTCTTTTGATGTAAAGTATAATTCAAATCTATTATTTTGTTTGATTTTCTATATGGATGATCTAGTAATGGTCAACAGTGAGATATTGATGTTCTCTACTATTATTGTATTGCTATATATTTCTCTCTTCAAATCAGTTAATAATTGTTTGATATATTTATATGCACCATATTGAGTTTGCATATGTTTACAAGTTTTCAATCTTCTTTGGGCTTCTCTGGTAGCTCAGTGGGAAAGAATCCTCCTGCCAATGCAGGAGATGTGGGTTCAGCCCCTGGGTCAGGAAGACTCCCTGGAGAAGGAAATGGCAACCCACTCCAGTATTCTTACCAGGAAATCCCATGGACAAAGGAATCTGGCATGCTACAGTCCTTGGGGTTGCAAATGAGTCAGACACAACTTATTAGGTAAACAATAACACATCCTCTTCAGGAACTGACATTTGTGTCAATATATACTGACTTTCTGTGCCTTGTTACAGGTTTACACTTGTAGTCTATTTTACCTGAGATAAATATAACTAACCCCACTCTCAGTGAAGATCTCTTTGAGTTGAATACCTTTGGGGATATTTGAGCTTTTGGTACCTGAATGGCCATATCTTAACCACAGTTTGGGGGAAGATTTTAGCCATTATTTTATGAAATAAATGGTTTGTCCCTTTCTCTCTTTTTAATCTAAACTTCAATAACATGTTTAGTTTTGTTAGCTCGTGTCTCATAATTCATGTAGATCTTATTTACTCTTTTCATTCAAATATCTTTTTTCCCCCTCCTTTGACTGGATAATATCTAGAGATCTTTCTTGAAGTTCACAGGTCCTGTCTTCTGTCTGGTTGTGTCTGCTGTTGAAGTTCTCTATTTCATATTTTATTTTACACATTGCATTCTTCATTTCAAGAATTTGTTTAGTTCTCTCTTATGGTTTCTTTTTGTTGAACTTCTCATTTTGTCCATGCGTTGTTTTCCTGAGTTTACTGAATTGTCTATCTGTAGCCTCTTGAAACTTGCTCAGCTTCCTTAAATCAATGATTTTAAATTCCTTTTAGACAACTTGCAGATCAACATTTTTTATGTAGAGTTGCTGGAAAATTGTTTTCCTTTGGTGTCATGTTTCCTGGGTTTTTGTGATTCTCATGTTTTTGTTCTGATGTCTGCACAACTGAGGACACAGTCACCTCTTTAAGTCTTTTTGAACTCGGTTCAGTGGGGAAAGACTTTCACCCAATGGTGGCAGTGAGGACACCAGCTGGATGGGTTGCAGTAGCTTTGGTTCTTTGTGAGGCATGGTGGCCCGGCAGCTCTGTAGCTGTAGCTCTATTAGCCATGGTGCATGACTTGTGGGGAGGGGTGTCTTCTGTAGCCAAGACTTCATTGGTCCTTGTGGCAGTCGTGATTAGGGTTATAAGCATCCTTAAAAACAAGGCTTGGAGAAGGAAATGGAAACCCACTACAGTATTCTAGCCTGGAGAATCCCATGGACGGAGGAACCTGGCAGGCTACAGTCCATGGGATTAGCAAGAGTCAGACACGACTTAGCAACTAAACCACCACCACCAGAGACAGGGCTACAGGGGTCCTCTTGTGTTTGGAGCTATTTATTTTTTTTAAAATTGTTTTGGTCTTAGGAAGGAGGTTGTAGCCAAGGGGATCTCTCCTAGAATCTGGTCTTGCATGCTGTCACTCAGAGCAGCAGCAGAGCTAGAATCCTGAGATCGGGCACATGCAGAGCTAACATATCTCCTGGATACTGAGATACGAGTTGACTTGCTACAGAAGTAGCACTGCTGTCGAAGGTGTGGCCATGTGTAGATCTCCTGTGGAACCAGGGGTCTGTGTCTCTGGAGATCACCATGGTAACTCTGGCTGAGGGGTCAGTGCAGCAGCGGCATGGTTCCTGAAATGACAAGGACTAGTGGGTTAGGCCCAGAGGGCAGGGTGTGCTATCAACACAGCCCGGAGATGGTGGATCAAAGTCCCAGTGGAGCCGCAGGGAACAGGGGCCGGGAAGCAGCAGCATACAATGATCCATCAAAGTCTTGTTTTGGGAACATGTACCAGAGCTCAGCAGAGGCTACCTGGATATCCTGGGACAAATCTATAACCTGGAACTCTGAAGAGGTCTCAGAGTATTGACAGCTCTGGTCTGTGTGTGCTGAGGCACTGTGGCAACCTGGTTTTGGAGAGCAGGGCCCAGCACTGACTGCGGCACCTTGCAGGCAGGTCTCATCATAGCAACACTCTATCCCTTGGTGCTCTAGGCAGCCCCATCAGCTGGGGTCAGCTTTAATGAAGATTGAAGGAGATATTTTTATCAAAGAGCACAAGAGTCCACGTGGCTGGGCTTCAGGGATCCTCCTGCTTTCTGTTTCCTGTGGGTTATCTTCTAAGGCAGTCTCACCTGGTGCTGTGCGGTTCTTGATTAGATGATGGGTTGATAGGGAGATGCAGGCAAAATGTCCCCTGTGATTTTCTATGTGGCCATTCTGTTTTTTATCTTGGTGGAATTTTGGCTGCTGCTTTCCTGTAGTCCAGAGCTTCCCCTGAGCTATTTTCATTGAATTGCAACTGTTAATTTGTTGCCTTTTTTTTTTTTTTTTTTGGTGGGTGAGATAAGTGTTGGAACCTCCTAACCTTCCATTTTGCTGACCTCACCTCTGCTAATGTATTTTTAAAATTGCACTGATCTATGTAGATTTGGGAACTTAGGCTATGGACACACAGGTCCATTGCCTGGAAAATATCTTATGGTTAATATTCCATTTGGATTTTCCTGTCTTAATATGTTGGTATTGAATTAAACACTCAGACACAGCACATATTGTGCCTCAACTCATTCTTCATCAAATGTAGAAACAGGCTTAGGTCAGAAACATCAATATCCAAATTATCAATGCTATATTAGTACATACTATGTTCAAGATACTTTTTCAAGCACTGCTTCAACTCTGAAGGTCTATAGTATGATCCCTTTTCACCTTGAGATGCCTAGTGTCTAGCTATGATACTGAAAGTATACATAAAAGATTACTATGACCCATTTGAGCTTTTAAAGTGAAAAAGCATTTATAATAGGAAGGAGAGTCTGTTTTGTGAAGGCACAGTGATGGACTAGGGTTATTACAGAATAAGTTTGTATTGTAGTTACTGACGTTTTCCTCATATAAGCACTTTTTAAAGTAAGAATACATAATCTTTTTCCTTCCACAAATGTTTCCAATCCAGATATATTTAGGAAACTCAGGAAAATCATATTACTGGACTTCTTGCAGCAAATATTCATTGTGAACATATAACCGAGGGTAATTGTATTCTGATTTCTGAAACTAACCTGGCAGGAGAATCCATTTTTGGGCACAGTATCTCAATATTCTATATAAGATAGATTGAAAATTGTTGTCATTGTTGAATGAAATTAAGTAATACTTTCTTTCAAATGCAATATGAAGGGAAAGTTATGTTATAATATTAATTGTATTGATTAATAAATCATTAATATATACAGGACCTGAACCTGGTACCTCTGTATTACAGATGACATATTAATCACTCTACATTTTCCAAGATTACACAATAGTTAGCATTCTCTAATCTCATATATATATAGTGATTTGTAGCATTAATGTTAACTGAGCACTAGGATTATGAATTTCCATTCAGTTGGTTAGTTCATAATAATTACTTAAAGCTCATCCCAGAGATACATCAGAAATTCATGAACACCTGCAGATATATGGTTTGCTGGCACTCTGTTTTATCAGGGTTCTCATCTCTTCAAATATTTAAGGATGGATTTTACTCAGTTAATATTCTTTTTATTCTAGGGAAACATTTATTTTTTCAGTTGAGGAAAATTTGATGTACAGTTTTACCATTTAAGAAGTGAGCTATACATTTGATTTTAAATAGACATGACTCCACACCTTTTATTTTTTGTGTTGTCACAGGGACACACATTTGTTTGATTGCATTTTTGTGAGTCAAGAATTTGAAAATATCTGGTTTTTTAGAATGTAGTCAGCTAATCTCTTTTAACCTATATTCTCTAGTTCATATCAAAATTCTGACATTTGTGGGAAAAAAAGCATATTTTAAATAGGGCCACTAACATAATAAAGTACATTTTTACCATCTTGACTTTTCCAATAGCAGTTTTTACAGTAAAATTATGAGTTTTAATAAATCTTAAATATTCAACTGCTTTAGGAATAGGCCTCCTTTAGGAGGCCATTCATTTTTAAAAATATCTGCTGATCATTGTCAGACATTCAAAGATGGAAGATGCAGGAGTCTTTGGGCCTAGAAGAGAAAACAACAGTCTCAAAGGCCCTTGCTGAATCATCTAACTTCGGAGAACACAAAACAGAGCTTTAGTTCCTCCCTGACGCTCCTGGCCAGTTGCATCTATCTGGGACTTATCACTCCCTGTCCAGAAACCTTCCACCCCCTACACCTGCCCAGAGGACTTATCAGCCCCTGCCCAACGACAAATGTCATCTCAACTAAAGAATGCTCAAAACATCCCGCCTGATTAACGTTTCCCTTATCGCTTCCACAAACCTCCCTGTAAAGATGAAGCCTCCCTTATCCCTCTGGGCGCTCAGCCTGGTCCTCAGGCTGACTGTCACCCCTCCTTGCCTGAATAAAGGTAATCTACTTCTGTTGAGGTCTTCTTTCCTTTTCTGCCTCGCCCAGATTATACCTTACAGAAGGTAAATTTTTGTGTGTCGTTTTTATTTTCTAATGTTCAGTTGACATACATGTAAAGACTATGTATTTTACATTGTCACCAATAAACTTTAACTTTTATTTTAGGGGTCTCTCAACCTAAAAGCTATATCTTGTGCACACATTGGCTAGAATGACTTAATTGACTATGTAGATAAAAAGTTCCTTATTTTAGTTTCATCAATTCTTTTGATACCTTCCCAAGTATGACTATTGTTTCACACATTTTGTTGTTTCTTGCCACTTGGAAGTAAATAGTAACTTTGTTTATACCAGACAATAGATGTTTTCAGCAATAACATGACAAACTATGGTATGCTTTCAAGTATGTATATCCATCAATCATTAAGAAATTATGTTCCATTATGTTTACATTTGTATAGCTTTTTACCATGTACTTTTATATACATAGTTTGGTTTCAAACTTTACTATATGTTCTCTCAGTTTGCCAAATTAGATTGAATTCTCATATTGACATTTTTGACAAATGTAATAGCATATGTGGTAATAAACTCTCTGCAAGGTGTATATTAACCATTCAGACTAAAAAGCATTTTTATTAATTTTATAATGAAAAAGCAAGAAAATGGACTTTTACAGTTACACATCATAGTCTAATTCAACAAAACCATTTAAAGGATTTTAACTCCATTTTGCCTTTTTATTATTTTTATCCTCTTATCATGTCTCTGTCCAAGAAACAACCACCAGATTTCTGTGATACCAATTCACAATTACTTCCAAATTCCCTCTAGTGATACTTAATTAAACAATGCACATATAATTTATAAATATGAGTATAGCTCTCGTGTTCCATATTAGAAGAAAGAGTATCTTTACATTACTTTTCTTTTTCCACAAGTTATCTACATTGGCAGCTTGAGAACTATAAACAAAAGGGTATTGTATTCTAATTAAAGACATGATTTAACAGAAAAGCAAATGTACAGGAGCATTTTGAAAATAAATGCAAAAGAAAGACAAGCATAATAAAACATTCAAGAGGTTCAGAATTAAAATGAAAAGAAAATATAAGAACATTTTTATATATATTTTTAAATAAACATTTTAAACAAATAAAACATTTTAAACAAATAAAAATATTATTTTTAAATAAGCTTTTTAGGATGCTTAGTTTCAGAAAAATTTAAAAAATATTACAGAGAAGTCCTATATATCTACCTCACACCCAGTTTCACCTATTATTATCATCTAACATAATGTTTGGTAGCTTTGTTACAATTAATGAGCAGATATTGATAATATTATTTTTAACCAAAATCCATAATTCAGATTTCTTTGTTTATTTACATTTTTACTTTTTCTGTTCTTGAATCGTATTCAGTATCTTACATTTAGTTATTATATCTCCTAGGTGCCACTTGGCTGGAATATCTCAAACCTTTGTTTTTCATAAAGAAAGGGAAAAACTTTCCTTGAAATACATATACCTGTGACTGACTCATGTTGATATATGGTGGAAACCAACACAATATGATAAAGCAATCATCCTCCAATTAAAAACAAATAATTTTCTTAAAAAAGAAAATTGCATGGAGTATGTGTCAGCCATTTGTAACAAGTCCTTCAGTTGGGAATATTCCTGATGCTTTTCTCATGATTAGACTGCTCCTATGTCTTTTGGGGAGAAAGACCACAGAGGTAAAATGCCACTTTGATTATACCATATCAAGGTTACACGCTTATCCACCTGATTTTTGTTGATACTGACCTTGATCATGTGACTGAGGCTGTATTTGACGGTTTTCTGCATTGTTAAGTTATTCTTTTTTCTTCCTTCCCATGCTATGTAATCTTTGGAAATAGACCACTACACCCACATTTAAAAATGGGAAGGTATGCTCCCTTTCCTCAAGAGAGGATTATTTACATATTTAAAAAAAATTCTGCATGAGAGTTATCTCCCAATCTCCATTTACTTATTTATTAAATTATTTATATCATCATGAACTCATGGATATTTTATTCTTTGGAATGCAATCTAATGCTTTGTTGGTCAGATTATTCTAGCTTTGACCGGTTGGAGCTTTTTTGCTTGGTTCCTAGGCACCTTTGAAATGCCCTTTCTTCATGGATTGTGCACATTTGTGTGTGTTTTATTTTGCTTTTGAAGACTCCCATAAGCTCATTCTTGTGTATTTCCTATTCCTGTCCTTGAATCAGTCACGTCTCCAAAAGTCCTAGCTTCTTTTACTAGGGAATGATACTGGAAACCATAGTCTTAAGTGCTAGATACACTCATTGATATTATTTTGGCTTTACTAAGTCTTTTGCCTTTCCAAATAGAATTTACAGGCAGTTTGAGCATATGTACAAAATAGTTTTCTGGGATACTGATGGAGGTTGCATTGTATCTATAGGTGGATTTGGGATATACTGACATCTTAGCAATATCAAATCTTCTACTCCATAAACATGAAATGTAGCTCCATTTATTTAGAACTTTGATTTCTCTTATCAGAGTATTCTATTTTTCCCTAAATAAATTCTGTACATATTTGATTAGATTTACACCCATATATTTCACTTTTTGGTGCAGTTTAACTTTTTACACTTTACATATTGTGCATTTTTTTAATGTGAATTTTGTATCCTACAGACTGGCTATATTCACTTTTAGTTTCAAGATATTTTTTTGATTCTTCAGGATGTGTTACATAGGCAATCATATCACCTGTGAACAAGGATAGTTTTATTTTTGCTTCTGATCTCTATAGTTTCTCTTTTATGACATTCAGCACATTGTTGAATAGAAGTAATCAGAAAAGACCTTGCTTTGCTCCTGTCTTTGGAGTCAGAAGGTCAACTTTCTCTGGTTAGTATTCCTTTGGCTATAGAGATTTTGAAGAAGTTCTGTAGTCAAGGAAATTTCCCTCTATTTCTATATTTCTGAGAATTTTATAATAGAAGGATGTTGGAATTTTTCAAATAGAAGTTGTTGCTGTTGTTGTTGTTGTTTTTAACATTGATCAATAGAGTCATTTGTTTCTTCTTTATCCTGTTGATGAATTGGATCACTTTTACTAATTTTCAAATCATAGCTGGAATTGATTCCAGTTGGGTATGGTGTAAAAATTTTTGTATGCATTTTTATGTTTAATTTGCTAATATATTTTTGAATTTTAGGTATGTTTTAAGATAGCAAAACCCCACATAATATTATATAACATGCCATTTTAAAATATATGTTACTTTTGCTAATTCTGTTAGTGAAAAACTATCCTCAATTATTGCTTTTATTTACCTAGGAGAGGCATTTATTTTTGTCACAATTATAGTTATAATGTTTTAAAAGATTTTGATTTTTCAAGCTTTCATTTTAAGAATAATTATCATTGTAATATAGATCCTTGTCTACCATAAATATTCATATCTCTGGTTTACTCTTTATTTTTGACAGTATTTGCTAAAGTTAATGCCCCGATGACATTCTTTTTACCTTACACATCACTTTTTCACTAGATCTATTCACATTTTATTTTTTCTAACAAGTAATGTTAAAGGTTAAAGAATATTTTATTCTATGTATAAAACATACATGTATGAAGATAATAATTTATTTCTATCCTTTGTGATTGTACATAAAATGAATATTTTTTCTATTTTGGCTTGAATGCAGACAATATTTAGAGATTATGATTTAGAAATGCTTAATCTCTATTATTTGTAAGGCCTCCTCAGAAAACCATTTTGCCTTTTTGCATTTCTTTTCCATGGGGATGGTCTTGATCCCTGTCTCCTGTACAATGTCATGAACCTCTGTCCACAGTTCATTAGGCAATCTGTCTATCAGATCTAGTCCCTTAAATCTATTTCTCACTTCCACTGTATAGTCATAAAGGATTTGATTTAGGTCATACCTGAATTGTCTAGTGGTTTTCCCTACTTTCATAAGTTTAAGTCTGAATTTTGCAATAAGGAGTTCATGATATGAGCCACAGACAGCTCCCAATCTTGTTTTTGCTAACTGTATAGATCTTCTCCATCTTTGGATGCAAAGAATATAATCAGTCTGATTTTGGTATTGATCATCTGGTGATGTCCATGTGTAGAGTCTTCTCTTGTGTTGTTGGAAGATGGTGTTTGCTATGACCAGTGCATTCTCTTGGCAAAACTCTATTAGCCTTTGCCCTGCTTCATTCCGTACTCCAAGGCCAAATTTGCTTGCTACTCCAGGTGTTTCTTGACTTCCTACTTTTGCATTCCAGTCCCCTATAATGAAAAGGACATATTTTTTTGAGTATTAGTTCTAAAAGGTCTTGTAGGTCTTGATAGAACTGTTCAACTTCAGCTTCTTCAGTGTTACTGGTTGGGGCATAGGCTTGGATTACCATGATATTGAATGGTTTGCCTTGGAAACAAAGAGAAATCATTCTGTCGTTTTTGAGATTGCATCCAAGTACTGCATTTCAGACTCTTTTGTTCACCATGGTGGCTACTCCATTCCTTCTAAGGGATTCCTGTCCACAGTAGTAGATATAATGGCCATCTGAGTTAAATTCACCCGTTCCAGTCCATTTTAGTTCGCTGATTCCTAGAATGTTGACATTCACTCTTGCCATCTCCTGTTTGACCACTTCCAATTTGCCTTGATTCATGGACCTAACATTCCAGGTTCCTATGCAATATTGCTCTTTACAGCATCAGACCTTGCTTCTATCACCAGTCCCATCCACAACTGGGTATTGTT